>NC_080469.1:25206800-25409300 GCF_030265055.1 Doryrhamphus excisus | reverse complement strand
AGCTCTGCAGCTTTAAGTACTTTGACGAGATGGACGCGGTGCTGGGACGGAGGACTGACGCGGGAGCGGGAGTGGGAGGCGGGCCTCATTTGAGTCCTTTCCGGGGTCATCGTCTCACGTCTCCGGGGATCACGGCGAGGGAACATTTTAGCTCGTCTGAGGAGAAAGGAAGCCGGCAGCCATGGCCGCTAGACTTTCAAGTCAAGATGGAGAACGAAGACGATTCCGAGTTCAGCGACGCGGGAGTCACGCAAGAACTCGGAGAGAGACGACCGGATGTTTGTTTCGGGTCAAATGTCCATCCTGTGCCTGCAGGTAAGTCCTCTTCAGTTCCGTTTGGGAATCTTCTACATAGATTTATGCACTTTAATTAAAAGATAAACAATATATTTTTTCCATATTGATAACTTCTCAAGACCGATACGGTACTGATCACTTTTTTTAGATTTAAATGTACTGGAAGAACTGGAAAAAATTAGGATTTGACCGACTGTACTGTTGATTTGTCCTAATCAAATATCATAACATTACTACTATCAGGAGAACCAGAGTATAGACCGGTAGGAGCCATCTAGCATGGCCCAGCAAGGTGCACTGTATTCGGGCACACACTCCGACTTGACACCATGGAGGTTTTTGTTGAACTTTTTTGCCGGTGGTAGATGTGATTATTGTTGACAAACAGCACACCAACAGTCAGGCCAGTACGTGACGATAAACATATTGCTAACGTATGCTAACTTGATGCTAACACCAGCACGGAGAACCTCATTTTTTGTGTGTTCTCCTATCACAGCTTCTCCCTCCTGCCACGCGGTTCTGCCTCCGCCCGCCCCACCTCAAGCGACCTCCCCGTCCCCCTTCCTTTCGACCGAGGTTCCGACGACACCCGACGTTCTCCCCACCGAGTCCGGCCGCCTGGAACCGGTGCTCCATCACCTGTCGCAGTGCTTCCAGCAACTCGTGTCGGAGACCCGAGGCCTGCTGGCGCAGCTGGAGAAACAGAGGCAGGAGCAGGCCCGCTGGCACCAGGAGCTGCTGAGCCAGTGGATGCAACGGGAGGAGCAGCGGCAGAAGGAGGCGGCCGAGAGGGAGGAGCGGCGGGAGAAGGCCCACATGGAGCATCAGATCAGGGTTTTGGAGCTCCTCACCAGCCTGGCCCGTGAACAAGGATGCAAATGCGGAGGCGGAAGAACCGCAGCCGAGGCGCCGACTGGGCCGAACCGCACATCCAACAAGGATGGAGATTAGGATGCTCCGGTTCTTACTGGTTGGATTGGTGGACCGCGTGAACCGTGTCAGATGACCTTGAAACATAAACAAACGTACCCCCCCTCTCATATCTCTTCTTGTGTTTTGTTGCCTTCATCACAACCAAATTTGCCCCCCCCCCTGTAGCTGAGGTGGGTGTTTGATGTGGGCCAGTTCAGACCGGATGGCTGCTTGTTGGGTTTGTTGTGTCTGGCGGCGGCGTTTGCGGCGTCCCGTGTAGAGATTGCAGTCGTGACCTCTGAATTGTCGTCGCCATCATTCCCAGCTCGACGGATTAACGGGAAAACTTCAATCTGCGTAATCCCAGATTACGCAATACTGGCCGGTGAGATTTTGAATGAGATGTCTTCAAGTCACATGTCATGTTTTTTTTTACACTAAGGCCTCTAGTCCGGTCGCTTGTTAAATAGAAAATAATGGAGATATACTGCAAATAGTCTGTTCCAGGGTCAAACCGGGGCCATCATAAATGATTTATTATTATTGCAGATGGACTGTTTGGGTTGTCTGACAAGATGTTTCACCTCTCGCCTCTAGTCTTTGGCATAAGCAGACTAAGCCCGAGACTAGACAAAGTGTCCTATCTAGTCTTTGAGCATCGACTGACTAAGCCCGAGACTGGACGATGTGTCCTATCTCGTCCCTGAACATAAGCAGACTAAGCCCGAGACTAGACAAGGTGTCCTAGCTAGTCTTTGAGCATCAACTGACTAAGCCCGAGACTAGATGAGGTGTCCTATCTAGTCTTTGAGCATAAGCAGACTAAGCCCGAGACTAGACAAAGTGTCCTATCTAGTCTTTGAGCATCGACTGACTAAGCTGGAGACTAGACGAGGTGTCCTATCTAGTCTTTGGCATAAGCAGACTAAGCCCGAGACTATACGAGGTGTCCTATCTAGTCTTTGGCATAAGCAGACTAAGCCCGAGACTATACGAGGTGTCCTATTTAGTCTTTGAGCATAAGCAGACTATGCCCGAGACTAGATGAGGTGTCCTATCTAGTCTTTGAGCATCAACTGACTAAGCCCGAGACTAGATGAGGTGTCCTATCTAGTCTTTGAGCATAAGCAGACTAAGCCCGAGACTAGACAAAGTGTCCTATCTAGTCTTTGAGCATCGACTGACTAAGCCTGAGACTGGACGATGTGTCCTATCTCGTCCCTGAACATAAGCAGACTAAGCCCGAGACTAGACGAGGTGTCCTATCTAGTCTTTGAGCATCATCAACTAAGCCGGAGACTAGATGAGGTGTCCTATCTAGTCTTTGAGCATCATCAACTAAGCCGGAGACTAGATGAGGTGTCCTATCTAGTCTTTGAGCATAAGCAGACTAAGCCCGAGACTAGACAAAGTGTCCTATCTAGTCTTTGAGCATAAGCAGACTAAGCCCGAGACTAGATGAGGTGTCCTATCTAGTCTTTGAGCATAAGCAGACTAAGCCCGAGACTAGACGAGGTGTCCTATCTAGTCATCTAGCATAACCAGACTAAGCCCGAGACTAGACGAGGTGTCCTATCTAGTCTTTGGCATAAGCAGACTAAGCCCGAGACTATACGAGGTGTCCTATTTAGTCTTTGAGCATAAGCAGACTAAGCCCGAGACTATACGAGGTGTCCTATTTAGTCTTTGAGCATAAGCAGACTAAGCCCGAGACTAGACAAAGTGTCCTATCTAGTCTTTGAGCATCGACTGACTAAGCCCGAGACTAGATGAGGTGTCCTATCTAGTCTTTGAGCATAAGCAGACTAAGCCCGAGACTATACGAGGTGTCCTATTTAGTCTTTGAGCATAAGCAGACTAAGCCCGAGACTAGATGAGGTGTCCTATCTAGTCTTTGAGCATAAGCAGACTAAGCCCGAGACTAGACAAAGTGTCCTATCTAGTCTTTGAGCATCGACTGACTAAGCCCGAGACTAGATGAGGTGTCCTATCTAGTCTTTGAGCATCGACTGACTAAGCCCAAGACTAGATGAGGTGTCCTATCTAGTCTTTGAGCATCAACTGACTAAGCCCGAGACTAGATGAGGTGTCCTATCTAGTCTTTGGCATAAGCAGACTAAGCCCGAGACTATACGAGGTGTCCTATTTAGTCTCCTAGCACAAGCAGACTATGCCTGAGCCTGGACTAGACCTGTTCTATGGGGTCTTGGATCTTCTACTCCAGTTCTTGCTCCGACAAGATTGCACTCCGTTTAATCTGAATTCAGACCGGAGCAATTTAAATCATACAACCTTTGCATCTTTTCATTATGTCATCCCCCCTGAGCCCCCCCCCCCCCCCCCCCCCCGCCATTGACTCACCCCCGCGTCCCCCTCCCCCCCCCCCTCCCACCACTTAACAACACAAAAGCCGGACGTCAAAGCGGATCATCAGCGTCTCAACAAGGGAATGTTGCATTAATATATTTCACCCGTGTCATTTGCATGTCCTTTGATTGGTTGCCATGGACACGCAGCCTCCGGGGGGGGGGGGAAGCGCGTAGGGGGAGGAGCCTGGACAGGAAGTTTCGGTCAAGCAAACATAACACATTTTATTTCATGCATATTCCATGCTAGCGGTGATATTTTGGACCACACAGAACCGAATCAGAGTTCTAACAACATTTTCGGTGGATATTAAATTTAATTTTAGAAGAGGGACATAAAATATGAAGTAAAAACAACGTGACTTTTGAGTGGGTGGAAAGAGAAACAAAAGAAGAAATGAATTGGGAGTGCAGAGGGGCGGGGTGAAAGAGCGAGTAGGGGGGCGGGCCTAAGGCCCTCCTCTGTGCTCTGATTGGCCGCCTCTTTCCCCAGCACTTAAAGGCGTTCAAGCCGCCTCTGAGTCGAAGTCAGACCGGGAGCGGAAGTCTTCCAGTGGACGTGTCGGTGTCATTCATGCCGTAGTATCGGCTCACACGGAGAAAGATTTCCACGCTTTGTTTTGTTGTTGTCGTGGGACAGGCCGTACACCCGTGGAAAAGTGAGGTAAGATGACCACTTGTAGTTTTCTAGTTTTTTTTATTTCCATTGACTAAAGCCGTGGAAATGATGCACGTTGCAGCGCTAATCAATGAAAGTAGTAGGTTCCGGTAGTGCACCGTTTGGACACCCCACGACACGCACACACCTCCTGGCTAAGCGGATTCCCTGCAGGATAGGTCAGTGAAGTTAATCCCTACAATCTTGACTTGTCCACGTCGTTGATTGTGTTTTGGTTTGCTGACGGTGTCCACGGCATTGGGTACGCTAGTCTACACTAGTATAGAAATAACTAGTGTGGACGTCATGTGGAGTGGTGCAAAGATGATGATGCATAGTATGTGAACATGATATGGAGTGGTGCAAATATGACTTTACTCAATTCAATGAACGTGATATGGAGTGGTGCAAATATGACTATACATAAAATAACATGATATGGAGTGGTACAAATATGACTATACATAAATTAAAATGATATGGAGTGGTGCAAATATGACTATGCATAAATTAACCTGATATGGAGTGGTACAAATATGACTTTACCCAATGAACGTGATATGGAGTGGTGCAAATATGACTACATAAATTAACATGATATGGAGTGGTACAAATATGACTTTACTCAATGAACGTGATATGGAGTGGTGCAAATATGACTACATAAATTAACATGATATGGAGTGGTACAAATATGACTTTACTCAATGAACGTGATATGGAGTGGTGCAAATATGACTACATAAATTAACATGATATGGAGTGGTACAAATATGACTTTACCCAATGAACGTGATATGGAGTGGTGCAAATATGACTACATAAATTAACATGATATGGAGTGGTACAAATATGACTTTACTCAATTCAATGAACATGATCTGGAATGGTGCAAATATGACTATGCATAAATTAACATGATATGGAGTGGTGCAAATATGACTATGCATAAATTAACCTGATATGGAGTGGTACAAATATGACTTTACTCAATGAACGTGATATGGAGTGGTGCAAATATGACTATGCATAAAATAACATGATATGGAGTGGTACAAATATGACTCTACCCAATGAACGTAATATGGAGTGGTACAAATATGACTCTACCCAATGAACGTGATATGGAGTGGTGCAAATACGACTATGCATAAAATAACCTGATATGGAGTGGTACAAATATGACTCTACCCAATGAACGTAATATGGAGTGGTACAAATATGACTCTACCCAATGAACGTGATATGGAGTGGTGCAAATATGACTATGCATAAAATAACCTGATATGGAGTGGTACAAATATGACTCTACCCAATGAATGTGATATGGAGTGGTACAAATATGACTATACATAAATTAACCTGATATGGAGTGGTACAAATATGACTATACATAAATTAACCTGATATGGAGTGGTACAAATATGACTTTTTTCAATTAACATGATATGGAGTGGTACAAATATGACTTTTTTCAATTAACGTGATATGGATTGGTGCAAATATGACTATACACAAATTAACATGATATGGAGTGGTACAAATATGACTTTACTCATTTCAATGAACGTGATATGGAGTGGTGCAAATATTAATTTACTCTATGAACATGATATGGAGTGGTGCAAATATGACTATGCATAAATTAACATGATATGGAGTGGTGCAAATATGACTATGCATAAATTAACCTGATATGGAGTGGTACAAATATAATACATATACAAGTAGAAAGATATAATCAATTAAAAATCAAACAAATCAATAGAAAATAATATAATAAAATCAATAAAATAAGGAAACACTCAGAAAAAAAACATAAAATGAACGTCTTCATAACTCATTTCTACAAACTTCTCCTTTTGACATCAGTTCACAAGTTCAGCATCTGAAACTGGACCCGGTTCTCTTTTAGATCCACTTCTGTTCAACCAAACTGGATCTCGTTTTGCTTTGCTTATTCCTCCAAAATGCTGACTAATCATTTGAACCCCCCCCCCCAAAAAAAACCCCAAGTTTTCCTTGAATCCAAATGATGTTTTTATAAACCCTGTGCAGCTTGTTCCTACTCCTTTGAGACAGATGGCTGCTCCCCCCCCCCCCCTCTGTATACCGCCCCCCTCCCCGCCCAACTCCCAGCGACGGCTGTGTCATTTTGTTTGTTTACTTTTGCCGCCTGGCTAGCGAGCTAAACCGACGGCGGCGTGCCAAGGTTCCTGCAGGACTTGAGGACGTCTCCCCCCACTTTTATCTTCAGATGAAATCACCACGCGCCCCCTCTCCCCCCTGCACCTTGGAACCATCCTGGGCCCCCCCTCCTTTCTTCAAAGAGAGGTGTCACGCTAAGTGTATTTTCTTGCTATGATGGAAGGTGACGGCCATGTTGGATTATTTGGAAGGCTCAGATCAAATGTCTCAAAGGCCAACGCCACACCTGATACCTCATCTCGGCACTTTGGGATCAGATCCCCGTTTCTTCAGGCGCAGGATTCGTACGTCTTGAGGGTTCCTGGGAATACTGAAAGGAAAAAAAACAATTGCTGCTACAGTCTGGATTTGCAAGGTCTAACGAGCGCTTCCATTTTTCATATCACACTTTTCACTCGCTTGAAATTGGAGCTGCTGCCGCTGAATTCTACCCGGAAACAGGAGGACCAGGCAAGTCTGGCCCTGCATTGGAGACCCACTTTGGTGGCCTTTGGGTTTTTTCCCTTTGGAACGCCAACGCTATCGTACTAGCAACCTCCAACCATACAATGTGATATATCCAATGATATCATGTGTGGCATGGGCTGCTGTGCTTTCCTTGCAGGCCCATAATAAATATGTAGACTAATCAGATGGGTTGCGCTCCTCTTGCAGATCCATAAGAATAAGTATGATGGCGAATCAAATAGGCTGCTGTGCTTTGTTTGCAGGCCCATAATAAATATGAGAACTAATCCGATGGGCTGTGCTCCTCTTGCAGATGCATAAGAATTAAGTATGAGGACTAATAGCCTGCTGAACACTTTGTTTGCAGGCCCATAATAAATATGTAGACTAATCAGATGGACTGCATTCCTCTTGCAGATCCATAAGAATTGTATGAAGAATTGTATGAGGACGAATCAAATAGCCTGCTGGACACTTTGCTTGCAGGCCCATAATAAATCAGATGGACTGCATTCCTCTTGCAGATCCATAAGAATTAAGTATGAGGACGAAGCAAATAGCCTGCTGGACACTTTGTTTGCAGGCCCATAATGACTATGAGGACGAATCAGATGGGCTGTGCTCCTCTTGCAGATCCATAACAAGTATGACGGCGAATCAAATAGGCTGCTGTGTTTGTTTGCAGGCCCATCATAAATATGAGGACTAATCAAATGGGCCACACTCCTCTTGCAGATCCTTAAGAAGAAGTATGAGGACTAATCAAATAGGCTCTGGAGCTTTATTTGCAGGCCCATAATAATTATGAGGACTAATCAGATGGGCTGCGCTCCTCTTGCAGATCCATAACAATAAGTATGACGGCGAATCAAATAGCCTGCTGCGCTTTGTTTGCAGGCCCATAATTAATATGAGGACAAATCAGATGGGCTATGCTCCTCTTGCAGATCCATGATGTCCATCCAGGATAAATTATAAAAATAAGCAAATGTGCTTTGCTTGCAGGCCCATAATAAATAATAAGTATGAGGAATAATCAGATGTGCTGCGCTCCTCTTGCAGATCCATAAGAATAAGTATGACGGCAAATCAAATAGCCTGCTGCGCTTTGTTTGCAGGCCCATAATAAATATGAGGACTAATCAGATGGGCTGCGCTCCTCTTGCAGATCCATAAGAATTAAGTATGAGGACTAATCAAATAGGTTGCGCTTTCCTTGCAGGCCCATAATAAATATGAGGACTAATCAGATCCTCCTCTTGCAGATCCATGATCTCCATCCATGATGAATTATAAAAACAAGCAAATGTGCTTTGCTTGCAGGCCCATAATAAATAATAAGTGTGCGGAATAATCAGATATGCTGCGGCCCTTTGCTTTCAGACCCATAATAAGTGTGAGGTAACAACAAACACATTGAGACGGGCAAAATGTGTTTCACTTGGCTTTACATTTTAGGATTAGATGTCACCGTTCCCAATTTTAGGAAGAATGAGCGTCCGGCTATGCTACCGTGCTAAAGGTCTGCATACGTACAAAGAAGAGAGCTGGTCCGCGTCCCTGCGTGGACGCCACATGGTGCAGCAGATGCCGTGGCTGTCCACAGCTCTCATTCTCATGGAAATGGGCCCCCTGCTTGTCTGGAGGAAGAATAGATGTTGGCGTGTGGATGTGGGCTTCATGTGAGGGCGTCATGTGAGGGCACGGCTGTGGGAAAGGAGAAGACGTGGGCGCTGTGCAAATGTGTGTGTGGTGAGACTTAATGCTGTTATGTCTTCATCCAGCACCAGCCGCCCTCACATGGGGCCTAGTCCTGTAGTGGAAGAGGGTCACGTGACCACCGAGTGAGCCGATTCTTCATTCTTCATCCTTGCGAGACTTGTTGGAAAGTTCAATACGTCCATCGTTGTCGGAATGTTTTAGGGCAGACCCTTTTCCGTGCATAAGGACAGAGTGGGAGTTTGGTGTGGAAGAAGTCCATCAAACACCTCAGGAATGACAGACACTCCTTCCACTTCCTTCCCGGAAGAATGGAAACTGTTCTCGCAGCGGGGACTCCATTCACATCCTGCTTTTTCCCGGAAATTTTTGGATTTGGAAACTATATTCCCCATAGGGGCTGCACGGCGGACAAGTGGTTAGCGCGCAGACCTCACACCTAGGAGACCAGGGTTCAATTCCATCTTCGGCATCATCTCTGTGTGGAGTTTGCGTGATCTCCTCGGGTTACTCTCCGGGTACTCCGGTTTCCGCCCACGTTCCAAAAACATGCCGACTCCAAATTGTCCATAGGTATGAATGTGAGTGTGAATGGTTGTTTGTCTATATGTGCCCTGTGATTGGCTGGCCACCAGTCCAGGGTGGACCCCGCCTCTCGCCCCAAGACAGCTGGGATAGGCTCCAGCAAAGACCCTCGTAAGGAAAAGCGGCAGGAATTTCATGGAAATCGTTCCAGTCAAAACTCTTTAAGAGTGTTTTAGTGTGAAACAGTTATTGAACGGAATCGTCTACGTTATCTGGGACAGGATACAAGCTTGTAGGGGTTAATTTTTTGGGGGGGAAATGAGCGGTCAAACCTGGATCCAGTTCATATGTTCGGTCTCTTGGGAGTCGTTCTGCGGGTTCTCGGCAGGGTCGTTAAGGGTTCAGCCCCAAGGCGTTGAAGCATAGAGTATAATCTCCAATCTGTCCTTGTGGTTTTCCTTGCTCCTCCAGATGCCGTATCAGACCTTAGAGTCCCAACCGCAGTTTTCGCTTTAGTCTCCATTTTCAGGCAAATCCAAATAAAGAAGGAAGGAAGGGTGTCGTCCGTCCTCAAACTTTATCCGTCCGTTCGCACAAGCTATTTGTGACTGGTTTTCTTGGACCGTCCTTCGCCGGCCTCTGTGGTTCTGCGGGAGAACGACCCAGACTGACCTTTCGCTTTGGGTCATTTTGGTTGCAGGACAAGATGCCTCAGACGCCACCATTCACGGGGCAGCACAGCACCTCAGGCTACAACAAGAACCTGTACCAGACCAAGGAGGAGGTCTACTCTGGACTCTACTACCATGACAGCAACCTGGCCTCCGGGTCCTTGGAGGCCCTCATTCACCACCTCGTTCCCACGGTGGACTACTACCCTGACGTGAGTATCCGTATTGTTCTTTTGGGGAGTTTTGGTGATCTTTCCAACAAAATAATAAACAAATAATGCTAATGCTAATAATGCTAATCCCCCTCGGTCCACCCTCGGTCCACCCTCGGTCTACCCTTGGTCCCTCCTCTGTCTACCCTCGGTCCCCCTCGACCTACCCTCTGTGCCCCCTAGGTACCCCCTTGGTCTACCCTTGGTCCCTTCTCGGTCCCCCCTTGATCTACCCTCGGTCCCCCCTCGGTCTCCCCTCGCCTCCGGTCATGAGGTTCGGGTACTGACCGACAGGACAAGGGCCAAGACAATAGAACCTCCGCATTGAGAGGAACCAGATGAGGGGGCTCGGGCACCTGGCCGGGATGCCTCCCAGATGCCCGGGAAGTAGCTGGGCAACAGGGCGGTGTGGTGTTCCCTGGTGGGCTACCTGACTTTAGGACTTTGGGTAAACAGAAGGAGATGGAAGGATGGTTTCGGAAACTAGAGGTTCTGCACTCTGCAGTCCCATACGGGTCATTTGGGTTATCCAAGGGACCGCATCGCGGCAGGTCTTAGAAGACGAGGCTTAGATCCTAACCTCATCCCTTGGTCCATCCACAGAGGACGTACATCTTCACCTTCCTGCTCAGCTCCCGCCTCTTCATCCGCCCGTACGAGCTCATGTCCAGAGTGGGCCACTTGTGCGTGGAGCAGCAGCGACTCGGCGACGCCCAAGCGGACAAGGTGGACGCCACGTTACCAGCTCCGGGTTGGGTTCCCTTGACGCTTGTCTGACGCTCACGGGTCTTTTTTCCGATTCCAGATTCGACTCCGGAAGATGGCTCCAAAGATCCTCCAGCTGTTGACGGAGTGGACGGAAACCTTCCCCTACGACTTCAGGGACGACCGGATGATGCGCAGCTTGAAGGAGCTCACCCACCGCCTCTCCAGCGGGGACGAGGTAGCCTCCCTCACTTAGTTAGCAGTTAGCATTGTTAGCATGGGTCCACCAGCTTTGTTGTTAGCTGCTGTGTGTTTATTTTTGGATTGCTAACAAGGAAGCAGCAACATTTTGTAAAGAGGTGACAGAGGACGCAAACCTACCCTAAAGGGAGGGCCCCCCGCCCCCCTGCCCCCGTGCCCCCCATCCTGTTTGGGATGCAGGTTTCACATGACTCGTAAATAGAGCAAGTACAAGTATTGATCCCCGTTTAATCTAAAAATCAATAGTGTCACCCGCCCCCCCCAGCCCCCGCCTCCCCCGGATGACACATTAACAGCTTCCCCCGTGGCACGCCATTAAATGTGCACTCATTTCCTGTCCTTTCATGGCCACGCGAACATTAAAAAAAAATGCTTAGCTTTCACAAAAATATATTTGTGACAGATGATCCCATTTCAGGAACGTTATTTGGTGTTTTCATTTTTTTTTTAGAGTGGAATTTGGGAATATTACTTAAGGAAAATGCAGAATCCCGGGAAAAAACAGGAATCTTTGGGATGGGACAGTAGACTGACTGAAGGAGCTGAAGTTTTTGACGCGGAAATGGTTTGAATCCCTTCCAAAATGCCGTACAAGTAATAATTCTCTAAATGTAAATTTGTGATACGGAAATGTGGAATTTCCGGAAAATGTGAGAAATTTGGGGATGTGGACAATAGTTATCTTGGATATTTCAAAGTTGGAATGGTTTTCATCTATTTCCAAATCAATAACGAGTAAGAATTGTCACAGTTAAAAGCAGTTTTTGTAACGGGAAATCTGGATTTATGGGAAAGGTGGGAAGTTGTGCGTGCGGAAAATAGAAATCCCAAATGACCTGAAGATTTTGACATTGGAATGGTTTGAACTAGTTGTCAAATTTGGAACTGGTAAGAATTCTCCAGCTCAAATGGACTTTGTTATAGGAAATCTGGAATTTTAAGAACTTTGGGGAATGTAGAAAATAGGGAAAAGTGGAATTTTTGTGGTGTGGAAATTAGATCGCCTGAATAGCTTGATAATGGAATGGTTTGAGTCGATTGCAGAATGCGAAACAAATACGAATTCTCAACATCCAAGGAAATGTAGGATTATGGGAAATATGGGAATTTTTGGAATGTGAAAAATTTTACAAAAGTCTTTCATGCTGGAAGGCGTTATGGGAATTGTAGAACTTTGTGGAAAGTGGGAATTTTGGGAATATGGAAAATAGATAGCCGGAATGATCTGGAGGTTTGGACGTTGGAATGTTTTGAGTCGGTACAGGAATGTGTCGGGAGCATGAATTCTCTCGATTTTTCAATCTTGAATTTGTGGTGCGGGAAATGCTGAATTTTTAGGAGAAAGTGTGAATCTGTTGCAGAATGGGAAATGAGTAACAATTCCCAAGACCAAAGTGACTTTGTGCTACAGAGAACATGGATGTAGTTGGAAGGTCGGAATTTTCGGAAGGTGGCAAATTGCATGCAGGTCCTGAATGAATGTCATCACATTGGAATTCTTTGAATCTTTCCAGAAATGTGCGAATAAGTAAGAATTGTGAAGATAAATTGTAATGTGTGTTTGAGAAAATGTGAAATTCCGAGGCAAAGTGGGAATTTTTGGCATGTGAAAAGTAGACGGCCAGAAAGATCTTCAGGTTTTGAAGTTGGAATGGTTGGAGTCGTTTACGGAATGGGAAACGAGTAAGAATTCTGAACATCAAAGGAAATTTGTGTTAAAGGAATTGTAGAATTTGGGAAAAGTTGGGAATTTTGTAAGGTGGAAAATTGTAGAAAGGTCCTAAATGAACATTTTCGCATTGAAATGCTTTGAATGGATGGAGAAATGTGCAACAAAAAATGTCCAGATTGTCAATGGGAATGTTGTTGTTATGGAATTACGGGAAATGTGGGTGTTTCTTTTTAAACTTGGAACAGTTGAGCGGGATGAAATCCTCACGATCATCTTCAGCATTCACACAATCGGCGTCTTTATGGAGAGCCACTTCCTTCGAAACAAAACAAAACACGATGTTCCCGGCAGTCCCATCTCGGCCGGGATCACGCAGCTAATCACGGAGATAACAAACATCCTTTAGAACATTCGGCGCGGAGCTCATGCTGTGATATTTAGCTAACCGCGTCCCCCCCCCCCCCCCCCCCCCCCCCCCCCCCCCCGGCGTGCCAGGAGTTCACATACAGCCACGAGGCCTGGATATGAAATAATCACACTGCTGTTATTTGTACGGGACATTCTGGGATTTGACAACATCCGCATCCACGGAGCGCTCCCAGCATTCCGCTGTGCACGGAGCAAGACTGTGGAAAAAAAAAATAAAGTCCTGACAGTGCTTTAAAAGTATTTTTTAGAAGATTTTGTTGAAATCTAAGCCAATAAATCCAGCAGAATATAAAAAATATCCGACATAATCTACCCACTTTATAGCCTTTTGGTTTGGAATATTTGCATTCTGTCAAGCAATATATCAGGGAAGCTCTTGAAAAGTATATTTTCCAAGCTTTTTGTAAAATCTAAGCTTGTAAATGTAACAGAATATAAAAGTAAGATACATACTGAAGCCAGCATACGACAATTTGGTTTGGAATATTTGACTTTCACTACATCATTTGTAAGGGGGCGGTCTTTAGAAGTATATTTTAGAAGCTTTTTGTGAAATCTAAGGTGGTAAATGTGGCAGAATATTTAAATAAGTTACTTATTCAATCCAGTAGATGGGTTTTGTTTTGGAATATTGGACTTGATATTGGACTAATATGTAATGAAAGCTCTTGAAAAGTATATTTTCAAAGCTTTTTGTAAAATCAATTTGGTTTGGAATATTTGACTTTCACTACATAATATGTCAGGGGCGGTCTTTAGAAGTATATTTTAGAAGCTTTTTGTGAAATCTAAAATGGTAAATGTGGCAGATTATTAAAATAAGCCACATATTCAATCTAGTAAACAAAATTTGGTTGGGAATATTGGACTTGATATGTAACAAAAGCTCTTGAAAAGTATATTTTCAAAGCTTTTTGTAAAATCTAAGCTTGTAAACGTAACAGAATATAAAAGTAAGATACGTATTGAAGCCAATTTGAAGCCAATTTGGTTTGGAATATTTGAGTTTCACGACATAATATGTCCAGGGCGGTCTTTAGAAGTATATTTTAGAAGCTTTTTGTGAAATCTAAAATGGTAAATGCAGCAGAATATTAAAATAAGTTACTTATTCAATCCAGTAGACGGGTTTTGGTTGGGAATATTGGACTTAATAATGGACTTAATATGTCAGAAAAGCTCTTGAAAAGTATATTTTCCAAGCTTTTTGTAAAATCTAAGCTTGTAAATGTAACAGAATATAAAAGTAAGATACGTATTGAAGTAAACATACGACAATTTGTTTTGGATAGCGCTGCTTGGCTAAGCTGCCAAAAACGTGTCGGCCTCTCAGGGTCAGGTGCGGCGCTACAGGAAGTGGCAGCGACTCTCAGCCAGGAAAATAAAAGACGGAATGAGCGCCACCTGCTCGACCCACTTCTTGGATGAGCGAACGTCCCCCCCCCCCAATGTCATGTTCAGAAATGTCAGGCATGCTGCTTTCACTCTGCTCCGTGCCTAAACTGATCTCACGCCATCCCGACCTCCGCTGGCGGCAGACGGCGTGACAGATGGTCCGCTTTGAGGCGGCAACTGGATCGATGGCGGCACGGATGTCCAACTGTGCGCCGCCGCGCTCCTGCATTAGTGCCGGTGTTGACTTTGGGATTACGATGGAGGGCACTTGAAAACAGACTTTGGGTTCCTTGACCGCCAATCCATCAACTCTCTCACTGATGGCTCGCTTTTATCCTGCTCCGGCCTAAAGGGTGGATATCAGGGTGGCCCAAAGGTGGCCATCAGGGTCGCCCAAAGGTGGCCATCAGGGTCGCCCAAAGGTGGCCATCAGGGTGACCTAAAGGTGGCTTAAAAGTGGCCTAAAAGTATCCCAAAGGTGGCCTAAAGGTGACCATCATGGTGGCCTAAAAGTGTTTCAAAGGTGACCATCAGGGTGGCCCAAAGGTGGCCATCAGGGTGGCTTGAAAGTGGCCTAAAAGTGTCGCAAAGGTGACCATCAGGGTGGCCATCAGGGTCGCCCAAAGGTGGCCATCATGGTGGCCATCATGGTGGCCATCAGGGTGGCTTAAAAGTGGCCTAAAAGTGGCCTAAAAGTGTCCCAAAGGTGACCTTCAGGGTGGCCATCAGGGTTGTCCAAGGGTGGCCATCAGAGTGGCCATCATGGTGGCCTAAAAGTGTCCCAAAGGTGACCATCAGGGTTGTCCAAGGGTGGCCATCAGAGTGGCCATCATGGTGGCCTAAAAGTGTCCCAAAGGTGACCTTCAGGGTGGCCATCAGGGTTGTCCAAGGGTGGCCATCAGAGTGGCCATCATGGTGGCCTAAAAGTGTCCCAAAGGTGACCATCAGGGTGGCCATCAGGGTCGCCATCAGGGTGGCCTAAAAGTGTCCCAAAGGTGACCATCAGGGTGGCCATCAGGGTGGCCATCAGGGTTGCCCAAAGGTGGCCATCAGGGTGGCCATCAGGGTGGCCATCAGGGTGGCCATCAGGGTGGCTTAAAAGTGTCCCAAAGGTGACCATCAGGGTGGCCATCAGGGTCGCCCAAAGGTGGCCATCAGGGTGGCTTAAAAGTGGCCTAAAAGTGTCCCAAAGGTGACCATCAGGGTGGCCCAAAGGTGGCCATCAGGGTGGCTTAAAAGTGGCCTAAAAGTGTCCCAAAGGTGACCATCAGGGTGGCCATCAGGGTCGTCCAAAGGTGGCCATCAGGGTGGCCATCAGGGTGGCCATCAGGGTGGCTTAAAAGTGTCCCAAAGGTGACCATCAGGGTGGCCATCAGGGTCGCCCAAAGGTGGCCATCACGGTGGCCATCAGGGTGGCCATCATGGTGGCCATCATGGTGGCCTAAAGGTGGCCTAAAAGTGGCCTAAAGGTGTCCCAAAGGTGACCATCAGGGTGGCCTAAAGGTGGCCATCAGGGTGGCCCAAAGGTGACCATCAGGGTGGCCATCAGGGTGGCCATCAGGGTGGCCATCAGGGTGTCCCAAAGGTGTCCCAAAGGTGGCCTAAAGGTGGCCATCAGGGTGGCCTAAAGGTGGCCATCAGGGTGGCCCAAAGGTGGCCATCAGGGTGGCCCAAAGGTGGCCCAAAGGTGGCCATCAGGGTGGCCCAAAGGTGGCCATCAGGGTGGCCTAAAGGTGACCATCAGGGTGGCCTAAAGGTGGCCATCAGGTGGCCTAAAAATGTCCTAAAGGTGACGATCAGGGTGGCCGTTAGGGTGGCCCAAAGGTGACATCAGGGTGACCATCAGGGTGACCATCAGGGTGGCCATCAGGGTGGCCATCATGGTGGCCTAAAGGTGTCCCAAAGGTGGCCATCATGGTGGCCATCATGGTGGCCTAAAGGTGTCCCAAAGGTGGCCATCAGGGTGGCCATCAGGGTGGCCATCAGGGTGACCATCAGGGTGGCCATCAGGGTGACCATCAGGGTGGCCCATAGGTGACCATCAGGGTGGCCCAAAGGTGGCCATCAGGGTGGCCCAAAGGTGGCCATCAGGGTGGCTTAAAGGTGGCCATCAGGGTGGCCATCAGGGTGGCCATCAGGGTGGCCTAAAAGGTGTCCCAAAGGTGGCCCAATTGGTTGGAAAGGTTGAATAATTCCAAGTAATATGTGAGAAAGTCTCTTTAAAAGTCCATTTTAGAAGCTTTTGTGGAATGTAAACCAGTAGATCCGAATACAGACTCTAAAAATAAGCTAGCTGTTCAAGCCTTTGTGTTACATGTTCTTCACTACTGCACTACTTTTGGCTTCATGACATGTAAATACCAGGGTGGACCCCCAGGGCAGGTCCACATGGAGGGAGACGGCCCCGGAGTGTCATTTTAACCCGACACCACCCTGATTGTTTTTTTTCACCGTGTCATCTGATTGGCTCACGGTGATGTCATGTGGTCTACAGTTAGGAGTAGTCGCACCCTGGTAAGGGGGACTTATGGTTTGTGTTTTGGAAGGCTGGCCAGGCCTTGGTTGCAGGATGCGGTGTTGAGAAAGAACAGAGTCGACAGGGAAGGGGGGTGGGGGGTCAATCCTCAAAGTCAAACATGCCCCCCCCCCCCCCTTCGTTCTGCCCGCTTATGCAACAGAGCCGGTTTAGTGTGTCAGTGCAGGAATGGTTATCTAACCCTGGCGTCTGAGGAGTCCAGGCCAGGGTTCAGGCCGGAGCCTCCTCCCAGAGCCTGAAGCCAGGAAGCCGAAGGTCTCCCGTTCTGCCCCCCGTTTGCCGGCGCTTACGTAACGCGGAGTGACCCTCCCAGCGCCCAGACCCAAAGGATGCTTAGCTGCCAAGTAACAAAGGGAGGCGTCGCCTTGTGATGCTGGTTTTTGCGGTTTGGGTCTGAGGTCTGGGTTCACATGTCAGCACCGTCTCAGAGTAAACCTTGAAAATTCCCTCGAGGTTCTCCGAGGCTGCCGTGCGGTTTTAGATTAGTTGAAAACATCACAGCTTGGCCAAGCGGGGTGGGCGGATGCTGCTGGAAGTCTTGGACTGGATCAGGTCACCGCTCACAGAAAAACCCCCGGTGCTTCTTTAGGTTCCTCGAGGGTTGCTTCGGGATCTTGGGATACTGGTTTGGTTTCTGCATTGCTGCCATTTTGGTTTGCAATATTAGAGTTACAGCATGTTATCTGTCACAAAAACTCTTTAGAAGTACATTTTGGAAGCTTTTGTTGAAACCGAAGGTGGTAGATATTGAAGACTATAAAAACATATGTATGTATTGAAACCATAAGATGACATTTTGGTTTGGAGTATTTGAGTTTGGTCAAGTAATATGTCACAAAAACTCTTTAGAAGTACATTTTGGAAGCTTTTGTCAAAACTGAAGGTGGTAGATATTGCAGAATATAAAAACGGTGTATGAATTGAAACTAGGAGATGACATTTTGGTTTGGAATTTTAGAGTTACAGCATGTTATCTGTCACAAAAACTCTTTAGAAGTACATTTTGGAAGCTTTTGTTGAAACCAAAGGTGGTAGATATTGCAGAATATAAAAAATATGTATGTATTGAAACCAGAAGATGACATTTTGGTTTGGAATATTAGAGTTTAGTCAAGTAATATGTCACAAGAGCTCTTTAGAAGTACATTTTGGAAGCTTTTGTCGAAACCGAAGGTGGTAGATATTGAAGACTATAAAAACCGTGTATGTATTGAAACCAGGAGATGACATTTTGGTTTGGAGTATTTGAGTTTGGTCAAATAATATGTGACAAAAACTCTTTAGAAGTACATTTTGGAAGCTTTTGTCGAAACTGAAGGTGGTAGATATTGCAGAATATAAAAATTTACGTACGTATTGAAACCAGGAGATGACATTTTGGTTTGGAGTATTTGAGTTTGGTCAAGTAATATGTCACAAAAACTCTTTAGAAGTACATTTTGGAAGCTTTTGTCGAAACCGAAGGTGGTAGATATTGCAGAATATAAAAAAATATGTATGTATTGAAACCAGGAGATGACATTTTGGTTTGGAGTATTTCAGTTTGGTCAAGTAATATGTCACAAAAACTCTTTAGAAGTACATTTTGGAAGCTTTTGTCGAAACCAAAGGTGGTAGATATTGAAGAATATAAAAAAATATGTATGTATTGAAACCAGGAGATGACATTTTGGTTTGGAGTATTTGAGTTTGGTCAAGTAATATGTCACAAAAACTCTTTAGAAGTACATTTTGGAAGCTTTTGTCGAAACCGAAGGTGGTAGATATTGCAGAATATAAAAAAATATGTATGTATTGAAACCAGGAGATGACATTTTGGTTTGGAGTATTTCAGTTTGGTCAAGTAATATGTCACAAAAACTCTTTAGAAGTACATTTTGGAAGCTTTTGTCGAAACCAAAGGTGGTAGATATTGCAAAAAATAAAAACAGTGTATGTATTGAAACCAGGAGATGACATTTTGGTTTGGAATATTAGCGTTACAGCATGTTATCTGTCACAAAAACTCTTTAGAAGTACATTTTGGAAGCTTTTGTCGAAACCGAAGGTGGTAGATATTGAAGAATATAAAAAAATATGTATGTATTGAAACCAGGAGATGACATTTTGGTTTGGAGTATTTCAGTTTGGTCAAGCAATATGTCACAAAAACTCTTTAGAAGTACATTTTGGAAGCTTTTCTTCAAACTGAAGGTGGTAGATATTGAAGAATATATATATATATATATATATATATATATATATATATCCATGTTGTGTGGATTCCGTCATTCCGAGAAGAAAATTCCAACCCTGGTGTTGTGTGTTCCCTCTGTCAGACTTACAGGAAGGCGGTGAGCCAGCTGAGTCAGGGTCTGATCCGGAGGCTGACGGTGCTCAGCCAGTACGAGGAGGCCCTGGTCAAGATCAACGCCACGGCGGCCGAGCGTCTCACCGTCCTCAAGGCCAAACCCCAAGCCACCATCCAGAGGGACATGCTGTCCATCTGCAACGACCCCTTCACCGTCGCCCAGCAGCTGACACACATAGAACTGGTGAGAACTGAACGCTCGGCCTCATGGACCTTGAAGTCCACTACGGTCTTTGAGAACATGTGAAAACGGTGACATAACCAATGGAGTTTAAAAACAAACAAACAGTTTTTGTGGTTGGGATAACCGCCCTCAATAGCAGTCCCTCAGTCCCTCGGTCCCTCAGGGGCGGTTCCTGTGGTCAGAATGTTCTCAAAGTCTTCCTGATCCGGCTCCAACGACCCAGTTCAACTTTGGTTTCCTCCGCGTCGTGTCCGAGTTTCCTGTCTGCCGAGTCTGACCAACAACCTAAAACGTTGTCGGTTATGAACATCGCAATATTTATGCAATATTTACTCTTCTCACTGGACTGGACTGGAATATATGTTGGATTATATTATTAAAAAATTATAACATATATTTCTTATCATAAAAAATATCTAATACCATACAATGGTACGCAATTATATGTGAAAAAATACTTCATAATCTGATTTTTCTTGTCATAATATTCTGACATTTTGTCCTATATTTTTCTCACAATATATATTACATTATGAGTCATTATAATATATATTTATGTTATGGTATTTTGACAATGTTGTACATTTCTTATAATTAAATAATTAAATAAATTACTGGAAATTATAACATAATAAATAAATAATTTTTTTTATAAAGATATAGTTTTTAATATATATTTTATTATTAAATATTTAAACAATTTCAATTTGAAAACATATTTATCAAAAAATATATAAGGTATATTTGTTAGAATTTTAAAGAAAATATAAGTAAATTTTTTTTAAATAAAACTTCCGTCTTTATTAAAAATGTTAATTTATTATGTAAAAAATATATCATTTCTTATTTAAAGAAACATAATCACATTATTAAATATTATTTATTACATTCGTTTTATAGTAATTTTATTTTTAAAAAAATGTAATGTCAAAGATATTTTTAATACATAAAATGTATATATTTTTAATAAGTTTTAAAAAAAAAATTTTAAATTTTTTTCAATTTTTTAAAATAATTTTAATAATATATAATGTCTTTAGAATTATATAGATATATAAAAAAAACGATATGGTCCCTGTCATGGTCCCTGTCTCGGTCCTTGTCATGGTCCCTGTCATGGTCCCTGTCTCGGTCCTTGTCATGGTCCCTGTCTCGGTCCTTGTCATGGTCCCTGTCATGGTCCCTGTCATGATCCCTGTCTCGGTCCTTGTCATGGTCCCTGTCTCGGTCCTTGTCATGGTCCCTGTCTCGGTCCTTGTCATGGTCCTTGTCATGGTCCTTGTCATGGTCCCTGTCTCGGTCCTTGTCATGGTCCCTGTCTCGGTCCTTGTCATGGTCCCTGTCATGGTCCCTGTCTCGGTCCCTGTCTCGGTCCCTGTCTCGGTCCTTGTCATGGTCCCTGTCTCGGTCCTTGTCATGGTCCCTGTCTCGGTCCCTGTCATGGTCCCTGTCATGGTCCCTGTCTCGGTCCCTGTCATGGTCCCTGTCTCGGTCCCTGTCATGGTCCCTGTCATGGTCCCTGTCATGGTCCCTGTCTCGGTCCTTGTCATGGTCCCTGTCTCGGTCCCTGTCATGGTCCCTGTCTCGGTCCTTGTCATGGTCCCTGTCTCGGTCCTTGTCATGGTCCCTGTCTCGGTCCTTGTCATGGTCCCTGTCATGGTCCCTGTCTCGGTCCTTGTCATGGTCCCTGTCATGGTCCCTGTCTCGGTCCTTGTCATGGTCCCTGTCATGGTCCCTGTCTCGGTCCTTGTCATGGTCCCTGTCTCGGTCCTTGTCATGGTCCCTGTCTCGGTCCTTGTCATGGTCCTTGTCATGGTCCTTGTCATGGTCCTTGTCATGGTCCTTGTCATGGTCCCTGTCATGGTCCCTGTCATGGTCCCTGTCTCGGTCCTTGTCTCGGTCCTTGTCATGGTCCTTGTCATGGTCCTTGTCATGGTCCTTGTCATGGTCCTTGTCATGGTCCCTGTCTCGGTCCTTGTCATGGTCCTTGTCATGGTCCCTGTCATGGTCCCTGTCTCCGTCCCTGTCTCGGTCCTTGTCATGGTCCCTGTCATGGTCCTTGTCATGGTCCCTGTCTCGGTCCTTGTCATGGTCCCTGTCATGGTCCCTGTCTCGGTCCTTGTCATGGTCCCTGTCTCGGTCCTTGTCATGGTCCCTGTCTCGGTCCTTGTCATGGTCCCTGTCTCGGTCCTTGTCATGGTCCCTGTCTCGGTCCTTGTCATGGTCCCTGTCTCGGTCCTTGTCATGGTCCTTGTCATGGTCCTTGTCATGGTCCCTGTCATGGTCCCTGTCATGGTCCCTGTCTCGGTCCTTGTCTCGGTCCTTGTCATGGTCCTTGTCATGGTCCCTGTCATGGTCCTTGTCATGGTCCTTGTCATGGTCCCTGTCTCGGTCCTTGTCATGGTCCCTGTCATGGTCCCTGTCTCCGTCCCTGTCTCGGTCCTTGTCATGGTCCCTGTCTCGGTCCTTGTCATGGTCCCTGTCATGGTCCTTGTCATGGTCCCTGTCTCGGTCCTTGTCATGGTCCCTGTCATGGTCCCTGTCTCGGTCCTTGTCATGGTCCCTGTCATGGTCCCTGTCATGGTCCTTGTCATGGTCCTTGTCTCGGTCCTTGTCATGGTCCCTGTCATGGTCCTTGTCATGGTCCCTGTCATGGTCCCTGTCTCGGTCCTTGTCATGGTCCCTGTCATGGTCCTTGTCATGGTCCTTGTCTCGGTCCTTGTCATGGTCCCTGTCATGGTCCTTGTCATGGTCCCTGTCTCGGTCCTTGTCATGGTCCCTGTCATGGTCCCTGTCTCGGTCCTTGTCATGGTCCCTGTCATGGTCCCTGTCATGGTCCCTACATTTCATACATACGTTCTCCCTTTCCAGGAGCGACTAAGCTACATTGGCCCTGAAGAATTTGTCCAGGCGTTCGTGCAGAAAGATCGGGTGGACAACGACAAGGTAAATCCCCGTTCCCTGAACGCACCACCAGATACCATCCATTATGCAACGTATGGCTTCCTTGGTCCGCCTTAGTCCCGACCCACTTTCTGATCCCAACCTAGCGAGCGTCTGGGGTCAGCGTGCGGTCGGGTGGCAACAGACAAAGGAAGCTCGTAAACAAACCACAAAAAAAAAACAAAAAACAAAAAAAACACCTCGTCGCCTAGCAACCGCAGCTGCCGGGGGCGTCCCGAGTGGAAGCGGCGGCTGCGGCTGCTAGGCAACAGGCTGTTTTTGCACGGAGATGTATTTGGGAAGCGTTTACAGGGGGGGGGGGGTGGACATCCCCATGCAGGGTGGGGGTCGGGGGGGGGGGACCCTAAGACCGAAGGAGTGTACTGAAGCCTTTTCTCCGGTGGTAGGGTCGCTTCAGTGATCACAAGAAGGCCACCAACCTGGAGGCGTACGTGGATTGGTTCAACAGGCTCAGCTACCTGGTCGCCACGGAGATCTGCATGGTGAGCGGCTCAAGCAATTATAATTATTATTATTAATATAATATAATAACACTTCATTCCCAAATTCATTTTTCAAAACTTGCAACAT
This sequence comes from Doryrhamphus excisus, assembly GCF_030265055.1. Classification (NCBI taxonomy): domain Eukaryota; kingdom Metazoa; phylum Chordata; class Actinopteri; order Syngnathiformes; family Syngnathidae; genus Doryrhamphus; species Doryrhamphus excisus. Next base: position 25,386,216 of record NC_080469.1, on the reverse strand, counting down.
TATTTTGTTTTTTTTCCTCATATTACCACTGTAGAAAAATAGCCTATTTATGGGCCTGCAAGCAGAGAGCAGCAACCCATACTAATAGTGCTATTTTTTTCTTTATTATTATTATTATATTTTATTCTCATACGTTTAATCTAGGCTCAAGCGTACACCAAACCACTAAATATTTTTTCATTCATATTTCAATGACATGCTAGCTAACTTAGCTAACTTGTCATAAGATGACATTTTTCTCCTTAATATTTTGACCTTCGATTTCTGCTTTTCAAATAATTTTTTGAATTATTTCAGCTTTCTTATTGTCGTTGAGAATTTATTCTTGTCATATTTTGACTTTATTATTGTAATATTGTGACTTTTCCCCTTAAAAATGTGGACTTTATGCTACTAAAATGATGTTATTTTTCTTTTTAATATTATGTTATTCTTGTAAAATGACGAGTATTGCTCAATAAATTAATTTTTAAAAAAATTTCATTTTAAAATTTCATTTTTTTTCTCTTTATTCTTGTAAAATTACAACTTTTAAAAAATTTTGTTGCTGTTTTTTTTCTTAAAATTTTCCAACTACTTAAATGTTCTTGTTGGAAATGTTCTTTTATTGATTTTATTCTTGTAATATTTTGACTTTATCAGCTTCATTTCCCCAAATTAGCGACTTTATTTGTTTAGTTTCTGACATTGTTAGCATGTTTTCCCGTAAAATGTCGGCTTTATGCTACTAAAATAATTTAATAAAAAATTACAACCTTGATTTTTTTGTTTTCTCGTAGTGACTCTAAAAAAATAACGCCTTTTTTCCCAAGAAATTTCAACTCTATACGGCTAAAATTGAAATTATTGTACAAAAAATTACTACATTTTCTCATTAGATTTGTATTTATTTTTTATACTTTTTTTCCTTACTATGTCATAATTTGGACTTAATTTCCATAAGATTACAATATTATAATATTTTCCCGCCGCCTAATTTCCCCAAATTTACCATTTTATTTGTTGTTTGTTTTTTTTCTGAAAGTTGCAAATTAAAAAAAATTATTTAATATAAAATTTCAACAACATGCTTATAAAATTTTATATTTTTTCTTAATTTTAATATTCTTTTATATTAGAATATTTAGATTTTTTTTATTACATGTTTTTTTATATTTATGTATTTTTTGCATTTCATTCAAAAATGCAATTTGTATATTATTTTCTTTATTCTTGTTGTTTTTTTTTTTTAATTTCTGCTGTTTTTTTTGTTTTTGTCCTAAATTTTGCGACTACTTCCTGTGGTACGTTTTCCCGTTTTTAACTTTTGACGTGTTCTTGGCTGTTTGGCAGCCCGGGAAGAAGAAGCACAGGGCGAAGGTCATGGAGTTCTTCATCGACGTGGCGCGGGAATGTTTCAACATCGGCAACTTCAACTCCCTCATGGCCATCATTTGTGAGTTTTTTTTTTTTAATATTACGACCATATTTCCATAATATTTTGACTTTATTTCCCTCAATACTTTGGTATTACAACTTTAAAAAACATCAACTTTACCCTACAAAAAGGATGTTATTTTTTTAAATAATATTATTATTATATTAAATAAAATTATTGTAAATGCCCCCCCATGTAGTATTGTATAGTGCATGCTGTATATAATAATAAAAATGATAATAAATGAAAATAATTTAATTAAAAATTATTTTAAACGTTAATCCAAGACTATTTTTAAATCCATTTTTAAGATTTTTTTTTGCCAAAATGAAATAAATATAAAGACAAATAAATGATTTTTAAAAAATGATAATAAATTAAAATCATTTAATTAAAAAAAATAATGTAATATTTTTTTCAATCAATTTTTAAGATTTTTTGCTAAAATGAAATTAATATAAATGCCCCCCCCACCTCCCACAACAATAAAATACACAGTATGTACTACGTAGTATTGTATGCTGTATATAATAATAATAATTAATAATAATAATAATAATAATTGAATAATAATAATTGAATAAGAATAATATGAATAATATGAATAATAATAAATAAATTATAATAAATGATAAATAATGATAAATAATGATAAATAATGATAAATAATGATAAATAATAATAAATAAAAATAAATAAATAATAATAATAAATAAATAAATAAATAATTATAATAATAATAACAATAATAATAATTGAATAATAATAATATGAATAATGAATAATAATTGAATAATAATAATAATTATTATTATTATTATTATTATTATTATTGAATAATAATAATTGAATAAGAATAATATGAATAATAATAAATAAATAAATTATAATAAATGATAAATAATGATAAATAATGATAAATAATAAATAATAATAAATAAAAATAAATAAATAATAATAATAACAATAATAATAATTGAATAATAATATGAATAATGAATAATAATAATATGAATAATGAATAATAATAATATGAATAATGAATAATAATAATAATAATAAGAATAAGAATAATAATAATAATAAGAATAAGAATAATAATAATAATAAGAATAAGAATAAGAATAAGAATAAGAATAAGAATAAGAATAAGAATAAGAATAAGAATAAGAATAAGAATAAGAATAAAATGATTCCCTCAGTACTTTCAAGGGAAGGGGGGGCGTAGTTGTGGGGGTGGGGGCATCTGGCCAGCTGGTGCAATGTGGGGGGACGGGGGGGCGGGGGGAAGGGGGTGGGCGCGCAAACACCCCAAGCAGATGGCCATCATCACTGACCACAGAAAGGAGGGAGTCATGGTGGGTGCTTTTTAAGTTATGTGTGTGAAAGTGGGTGGTGGGGGGGGGGGGGGGGGTGTAATCGGGACGCCAGCCGGGGGCGCGTGAAGGAAGACGCCAACGTGCTGACGCGGGGGGTGTTTTGCGTTTCTTGTGTGTCGTCGCAGCCGGGATGAACATGAGCCCCGTGTCCCGCCTCAAGAAGACGTGGAGCAAAGTCAAGACGGCCAAGTTTGACATCCTGGAGGTACGTATGTGGGTCACGTGACCAGTCAGTCGGTCCCGCCCGTTGCTGTCCCAATACTTTTGTCCGTACACTGTTGTTTTTTTTCTACGCTTGCAGCACCAGATGGATCCTTCAGGGAACTTCTACAACTACAGGACGGCGCTACGCGGCGCCACCCAGAGGTCCAGGACCGCCAACAGCACCCGGGAGAAGGTGGGACCCCCTGGACTTTTATCCAGATCTGCACCAAATAGGACCCCCTTACCGCCCCCATCAAAATAACCCAAAATGTGACTCAGTAGCGTCCGCGAGAAAACGCTTTGGGAGCATCCCGGTTGCGTAACGCTGCAACCGTACGGCGAGGTCGAGTCCCAACGGGGGTCACGGACACGCCGGTCGGGTCTGGTTCAAGAAATAACTTTATTCTATTAATAGAAGCTTGTTTGTTTTTCCGTGGTGACGCAAACGTCTGGAAAGTTCCAGCAAGTCTGGAATGTTGTTGTGAACTCTACTACATAACAACCACCCCCACCTCCCTGCCCCCGCCGCCCCCTCGCCCCCCCAAAATGCTAATTTGTAGCCTTTTTGGCGTGACGGTACACAAGCCTTTGTTGTTGTCGGCGGTTAAGAGTTACGTAACGCCGTCTTGTCACGCCGCTCGGACTAAAACGCGGCGTGATGTGACCTCGTGACGAACGCGGAGCGCACCAAAACACCGCTCCTGGACGGACGCTTCATTAGGGACGCCAGTTACGCAACACTCACAAACAGCTGGCGTCTTTTTTCACATCAGTCGTTTAAAAAAAACAAAACAAATGACAGTAAATAAAATAGACTTTATCGCTTTATTCTCAAACACCTGAAAATGGCAGGATTATTGCAAAAGTATAATTATGAATATAAAATAAATTATATATAATATAAATATTTGTAATCTATTTTTTATCATATTTTCCTTGTAAAATTGTAGTATTTTCTCATGAAAAAAGACTTTCTTGTTGCATAACAATTATTTACATATTGTAATATATTTATATTTATATTTATATTTATATTTATATTTATATTTATATTTATATTTATATTTATATTTATATTTATATTTATATTTATATTTATATTTATATTTATATTTATATTTATATTTATATTTATATTTATATTACAATATATAACTTTTTACATTTTATTACTTCATTTCTTATATTTATATTTATATCTATATTTATTACATAATATATAACTTTTTACATTGTATTACTTCAAATATTTATATTTATATTTATATTTATATTTATATTTATATTTATATTTATATTTATATTTATATTTATATTTATATTTATATTTATATTTATATTTATTACATAATATAAACTTTTTACATTGTATTACTTCATTTCAAATATTTATATTTATATTTATTACATAATATATAACTTTTTACATTGTATTACTTCATTTCAAATATTTATATTTATATTTATTACATAATATATAACTTTTTACATTGTATTACTTCATTTCAAATATTTGTATTTATATTTATATTTATATTTATATTTATATTTATATTTATATTTATATTTATATTTATATTTATATTTATATTTATATTATTACATAATATATAACTTTTTACATTGTATTACTTCATTTCTTATATTTATATGTATATCTATATTTATTACATAATATATAACTTTTTACATTGTATTACTTCATTTCTTATATTTATATGTATATCTATATTTATTACATAATATATAACTTTTTACATTGTATTACTTCAAATATTTATATTTATATTTATTACATAATATATAACTTTTTACATTGTATTACTTCATTTTTTATATTTATATTTATATCTATATTTATTACATAATATATAACTTTTTACATTGTATTACTTCAAATATTTATATTTATATTTCTATTTATTTGTTATTATTAATATTTATTAAAATATTTTTTGTTATAAGTATGAAATATAAGGCAAAAGAAATGCTCTTAAAATCTCACTTAAAAATATTTGTTATTATATAACAATTATTATACATACTGTAATACTGGATATAACAACTATATATTATATATCAGTTTTGTTTTATTGCATTCATGATTCATTTCATCTTTATTTATTTTAGTTTTATTTTGTTGTAAATTAGGAAGTAAAGTGAATTTGAGTCAATTATTATGATATGTTATGTTATGCAACAATTATTATACACAAGCTATGCATTTATTTTATTATATTACAAATAAGAAATATAGGACAAAATATCAGAATATTATGACCACAAAAAACTAATTTTTTCTCTCTTAAAATTGCAGTATTTTCTCATTAAAAACGGTGAAATGTGGTGAAATGATATATGGGATATTGTTTATGACAAGGATAACCCCGCCCCTCTTCTCTCTCAGATCGTCATCCCGTTCTTCAGCCTGCTAATCAAAGACATCTACTTCCTTAACGAGGGGTGCGCCAACCGCCTGCAGAACGGACACGTCAACTTCCAGGTAAACCGCAGCTTCCCCGAAGAGTCACCTTTCTTTGGGTTATTTGGGTTATTATTTTCATTATTAATAATTTTGTTTTTTTTTGTGGATGTTGTAGAAGTTCTGGGAGATGGCCAAACAGGTGAGCGAGTTCATGAGCTGGAAGAAAGTGGAGTGTCCCTTTGAGAAGGACCGCAAGATTCTTCAGTACCTTCTCACCGCCCCCGTCTTCACGGAAGATGGTGAGCACACACTCACGCAAAAATCCTGCTCCTCAAAAACACTGCAAACATAGAAATATGTCAAAAATAATAGAAAATATGAAATAAATGTAAAGCCAAATAAATGAATAAAAATGCTATGAAATTTAATTTTTTTTGACAAAATGAAATAAATATAAAGCCAAATGAATACACTAAAATGATAATACATTAAAATAATTTAATTATAAATTATTAAAAAATTTTACTTAAGAATGTTTTTACTTCAATCAATTTTTACGATTTTTCTGCCAAAATGAAATAAATATAAAGCCAACTAAATACATAAAAATGATAATAAATTCAAATAATTAAATTAAAAATTACTTTAAAAGTTAATTTTAGATTTTTTTTTTCAATCAATTTTTAAGATTTCTTTGCCAAAATGAAATAAATATAAAGCCAAATAAATACATAAAAATGATAATAAATTCAAATAATTAAATTAAAAATTACTTTAAAAGTTAATTTTAGATTTTTTTTCTATCAATTTTTAAGATTTCTTTGCCAAAATGAAATAAATATAAAGCCAACTAAATACATAAAAATGATAATAAATTCTAATAATTAAATTAAAAATTACTTTAAAAGTTTAAGATTTAAGATTTCTTTTTCAATCAATTTTTAAGATTTCTTTGCCAAAATGAAATAAATATAAAGCCAAATAAATACATAAAAATGATAATAAATTCAAATAATATAATAAAAACTTATTTTAAAAGTTAATTCAATAATTTTTTTCAATCAATTTTTAACATTTTTTTTGCCAAAAAGAAATAAATATCAAGCCAACTAAATATTTTACAAATTTAAAATTACAAATTATTTTAAAAGTTAATTTAAGAAATTAATTTTTTCAGTCAAATTTTAATTTTTTTTAACAAAATGAAATATATATAAAGCCAAATAAATACATAAAAATGATAATAAATTCAATAATATAATGAAAAATTATTTTCAAAGTTAATTCAATAATTTTTTTCAATCAATTTTTAAGATTTTTTTTTGCCAAAAAGAAATAAATATCAAGCCAACTAAATATTTTACAAATTTAAAATTACAAATTATTTTAAAAGTTAATTTAAGAAATGAATTTTTGTAGTCAAATTTTATTTTTTTGACAAAATGAAATAAATATAAAGCCAAATAAATACATAAAATGATAATAAATTCTAATAATATAATGAAAAATTATTTTCAAAATTAATTCAATAATTTTTTTCAATCAATTTTTAAGATTTTTTTTGCCAAAATGAAATAAATATCAAGCCAACTAAATATTTTACAAATTTAAAATTACAAATTATTTTAAAAGTTAATTTGAGAAATGAATTTTTGTAGTCAAATTTTTATTTTTTTGACATTGAAATAAATATAAAGCCAAATAAATACATAAAAATTATGATAAATTCAAATAATTAAATGAAAAATTATTTGAAAAGTTCATTCAAGAAATTTATTTTTTTCAATCAATCTTTAAGGTTTTTTTTGCCAAAATGAAATAAACATAAAGCCAAATAAATACATTATATATTTATTTCAAATAATTTTATTTCCTCTTGTTTTTAAAATTATTTCAATCTATTTATAATTTTTTTTTTTTTTGCCAAAATGAAATAAATCTAAATCAAAAAATATATATATAGCTATACACTTTCTCATTTTATTAAAGGTTTACTTGGTCTGTATATAGCGTATACTGTACTGGTGTGTGTATATTGTAATATTGTAATATTGTAATATAATGGGATCCATGTGCTGGTTCAAAAGAATGATGCTTATTGATTATGTTTGTTGTTCTTTGCAGCGTTGTATCTGGCGTCGTACGAGAGCGAAGGTCCCGAGAACAACATGGAGAAGGATAGGTGGAAGTCCCTGAGGTGAGCCGGACTTTTATTTTAATTATTTATTCAAAAAAATCCAAAACAAAAACAATATAAAAATGAATATCTGTCCCTATAGATCCACTCTGCTAAATCGTGTTTGAAGACCAAAAGACGAGCTGTCATCTTCTTAAAAGTATCCTCCATGTTGCCGAGGAAAGGACAATCCAATCTCGAGTTGGCTGACTTTGTGTTGTTGTTTCCATGACAACGTGTGTTTTTGACCACACCCATCTTTGTAAGACTTTCTGGACTTTTCTACGCAAGGGAGCTGTCTCTTTAAGTGGGCGGGGCTTATTTTTTCCCTCTTTTTCTCTCTCTCCGCCCACCAGGTTACGCGTTAGCTGCGGGTTAGCTAACACAAGCTAGTAGCTGCTCTTCGTTCTGTTTGTGTCATTTCCTTTTCATCAACGTTTTGTTGTTTTTTTGACGCACAAAATGCGCTGGCTGCATTTTGTAAAGACTCCATGGCGTGTTAGTTTCCTCTGAGTCCGAGGAGATGATAAAATATGCTCTTTTTAGCAACTTTGTGCTAACTTTAAAGAGGATTGTGCTCGTGCTTCCCCCTGCTGGGTAAGTGAGAACGGTGCGTGTTTGTTCACCCCTGTGAGTCCATGTAATTACATCAAAAGTTTTATTTATGCATTTGTGTCACGCCAGTATTTGCGTTTGTTGTGTTATTTAATTTGAAGTATTATTTCACGTTCACATTCGTTAGATACTTTTATTTGGAAAGCTCAAGAGTATGACGTTTTTGACTGACTTTGACGCTATTGTAAATACATGATGGTCATCGTACTTATATAATTATGTGTATTTGTTCATCCATCACACGCTTATACACGGAGTAGCTGTTATGAAGTTAATAAAGGTACTTTGACATGACTGATTGTGTCGTGATTATTGAGTAAAAAGGCGTTATAAATGTAAATAGTCGGCTGTTTCTGTAGTGTTGCTTACAATTGACGCGTATCTGGCGCCACCTTTTGGTCAAATGAAGGCATTGCAGATGACTGGCGACTAGCTTAGTTTTCAGGCGCTGTATTAAAAGTCAATGGCTTTAGTTTTTTTTTTTTTTTTTTTTGCTGTGATCTTTAAAAATCCAGGAAGTAACATTTAAACGACATTCAAGAGGTCAAATGCAGCTGATGTCAATTTAGAAAAAAAAGTTAGCACAGCATTGACATTTGTTTCCAGGCAAATCACGTGACTGCTTCGATTGGGTTCCAAGAATTGTGCTTTTTTTTTTTTTTTTTTTTTTTTACGCAGGACCTTCCTGCAAAAAGCATCAATGGCAACAATGGCGGACAGAAAGGACCTTTAAGGATCATAGCTGTGATATTTCTACATTTCTAAGGAAATGAACCACTTTATTATGATTATTAATCCGCCTGTGTGATATTATATTGGTGTTTTTATTGATCATGTGACCTGTCTGCCTTTGCAGCACGCCATCTTTGTCATCATTGATGAATAATACCCAAACTAAATGTTTTTTTTTACTACATAGTCGTAGTACACTTCATAGTACACTTTGTAGTACAAAGTAGGCACCAGGTGGAGCGTGCAACTTTTTTAATATGTGTACATTCTGTAATATGTACTTCAAAGTAGCAGACACTATGCACCTCGTAGTAATACTCGTAGTACTCAGTAAGGACTATGTAGTACACACAGACCACATCGTGTAAGTAACTGCAATGTACTAGGTAGTACATGCACAGCGCTGAAGTACTACTATTTAGTACTATAAGTGTGCAGTATGATTAATATGACGATGTAGTACACATATAGTACTGTGTTATGTACTATGAAGCGTTGTGTATTTATATTTGAATATATAAGAAGGTGAGGTTTTGTCTATGTTACATAAAAAATAGTACATAAAATGCACTTCGGTATGAATTGTTTTGCATGTGGACTCTCCCGTGTGCGCGCGCAGCCTCGTCACGGTGGGTGGGTGGGTTGGGGGGGGGGGCAGCAGTGCGGCGAGGAGAGGGGATGAGAGGTGCAGTGGATGGACACGGATGCACCGTTTCCTTGCCGGCGCTCGAACCCGCGACTCGTGACTGCTCGTGCTTTCATCAGGCGTCCTGCTGGCTGGCTCGTGCTGCAGGTAGGTAGAAGGTTCTGGTCACGTGAGGGAGAAGCAGGCGTTTCCGGTTTGCTCGTCATTAAATCTTTTTTTTTTTTTTTTTTTTTTTTTTTTACAAAAAAAATGTATTAGTGATATTTTAAACGTCATTGTGTTATATTTATTGATCAGATGACCTGTCAAAATAAAAGCGTGTGACACTCACCAGGAGTAAGCTCCAGTCCAAGCTGGCATCCGGAGTGGGAACAACAGCGGGATTGTTCTCGGACATTCCGTGCACGCCACTGACACGCTCCCAAGTGTGTGTGTGTATGTGTTTGTGCGTTTGTGTAAGTTGGTACTTTTATTTTGAAGCTGCTCGCACTGATTGATGGCGTAACCTGACACTTCCTGTCCTGTGAATTATTCATGGAGAAGATCCCAGGGTTCCCGCTCGTGTTGATGTCATGTCTCCCATCGCCAGGCGGGACGATGGGGAACAGATCCATGAAGGAAAAGCGCTACCAAGGCGGCCCCGGCTCCAAAGAACGCACCCGTGCCTTCAAGAACCCATCTCTGGATCTCCTGTGGTCCCGCGTGGAAGAGCTGGAGCGGGAGGTCCGCAGGAGGGATGAGGAGCTGGATGCCAAAGAGCAGCTTCTCAAAGGTCTCCGGGAGCAGCTGGCGGTGCAGGAACAGGGTCTGAACCGCCTCAGAGAAGAACTGCAGAACAAGCGAGTGGAGAAGAACCAAAATGCGGACGGTCCTGGCGGGAAGGGCAGCCCCTGCCTCGGGATGCGCATCAAGGGGACCCCCAACAGGAGGAAGGGGGCCAAAGCCGGAGTGTCGGCCGAACCCTCATCCAGAACCTACGACTCCAGCGACCTGCCCGCATTCTCTTTTGAGAAGGCCCGGGTACCCAAAGAGTCCAGGTGAGATACGCCAACCTCGTTCCTGATGTGGCTATCCTGAAGTCCTTGATCCTCATAGGTGACTTTACCAAAGTCCTTGTTCCTGACTGAGCTCTCATCAGGTACTCCAAGTCACTTACATAACCTGAACCCTAAATGTAACCCTAACCCACTTCTAGTTATACGAGACCAGGGGACCGGGGATTTTGCAGCAAGGCGGACTGGATCAGGCCTGGACCTGCAAAAGATTCAGTCTGAGTCCGGGGTTAAGGGTCCCAATAAAGGGTTAACAGAATTACACTAGCTAGCCTAACTCCTAACCCTAGTCCTTGACCGTACCCCTAACCCTAGTCCCTGACTGTACCCCTAAACATAGTCTCTGACTGTACCCCTACCTAACCCTAGACCCTGACCGTACTCCTTAACCTAGTCCCTGACCGTACCCCTAACCCTAGTCCCTGACCGTACCCCTTAACCTAGTCCCTGACCGTACCCCTAACTCTCGTCCCTGACCGTACCCCTAACTCTAGTCCCTGACCGTACCCCTAACCCTTGACCCTGACTGTACCCCTAAACCTAGTCCCTGACTGTACCTCTAAACCTAGTCCCTGACTGTATCCCTAACCCTTGACCCTGACTGTACCCCTAAACCTAGTCCCTGACCTTACCCCTAAACCTAGTCCCTGACTGTACCCCTAACTTTAGTCCCTGACTGTACCCCTAACCCTAGTCCCTGACTGTACCCCTAACTTTAGTCCCTGACTGTACCCCTAACCCTAGTCCCTGACTGTACCCCTAACTTTAGTCCCTGACTGTACCCATAACCCTAGTCCCTGACCGTACCCTTAAACCTAGTCCCTGACCATACCCCTAACCCTAGTCCCTGACCGTACCCCTTACCCTAGTCCCTGACCGTACCCCTAACCCTAGTCCCTGACCGTACCTTTAACTCTAGTCCCTGACCGTACCCCTAAACCTAGTCCCTGACCGTACCCCTAACCCTAGTCCCTGACCTTACCCCTAAACCTAGTCCCTGACTGTACCCCTAACTTTAGTCCCTGACTGTACCCCTAACCCTAGTCCCTGACTGTACCCCTAACTCTAGTCCCTGACCGTACCCCTAACCCTAGTCCCTGACGTACCCCTAACCCTAGTCCCTGACGTACCCCTAACCCTAGTCCCTGACCGTACCCCTAACCCTAGTCCCTGACCGTACCCCTAACCCTAGTCCCTGACCGTACCCCTAACTCTAGTCCCAGACCGTACCCCTAACCCTAGTCCCTGACCGTACCCCTAACTCTAGTCCCAGACCGTACCCCTAACCCTAACCATGAACCAAAGTCCTTGCCCATGACATGTGACTGTCCCCGAAGTCCCTCTTCCCGACAAGTGACTTCCCCAAAGTCCTTGTTTCTGATACATGACTTCGACAAAGACCTTGTCCTTGACAAAGTCCTTCTCCCTGGCTTTAGCAGAGCCTTCATCCCTGAGTCCTAGTTCCCGACAGGTGTCAAGTCTTGTAGGCAGATGTTATGATGCTTTTTAAAGAAAATCATTAGCGGAAGTAATTCAGAGGCTGCGACGACTCATCTTCTCACAGGAGCCAAAATATTTTTCACACCGTGCTGAGTCACGAAGACGTGGGCGTCATGGCGACGACCAACATTAACTAAGGAAAAACTGGTCGTGGAACCTTACCTTTGGGAATGAGTAGAGAGAACCGGGATCAGGATCAGACCTGGGTGGCTAACACATGTGTGTTTTCGTTAGCGTGAAGAAGCAGCTGGTGGAGGCCCTGAACAAGAACCAGTACCTGAAGCGCCTGGAGGTGCAGCAGCTCCGAGACATGGTGGACTGCATGTACCAGCGCACCTACCAGCAGGGGGACTACGTGGTCCAGCAGGGGGAACCGGGCCACCATTTGTTTGTCCTGGCAGGTACTGCCGCTAACGCCCACTTTTATTTATTTTAATCACAGTCATTATTTCCTCCTTTGACTTCCTGTCGTCTTTGTTACCGTGACAACCATGTCCGGCTACGTTAGCAGGTTAGCGTAGGAAGTGTTGCGTACTTAAAGGGGACATGATTATGTAATATTGACCCAATGAGCGCCACCGTCGGTCGGATGATGCTTTTTCGTTGAAATACTCGGATAACGTGACGCATGAGTGTGTGCTGCGTTCGAGTGCGTGTGCATAACGCGGTAATCAATGGTGTGCTCAGATGGAAAGTTGGACGTGTTTCAGCACGAGAAGCTGCTGTCGTCGATCGGCGTGTGGACGGCGTTTGGAGAGTTAGCCATCCTCTACAACTGCACCCGCACGGCCTCAGTGCGAGGTAAACACGGCCGACGCGTACGCCATCTTTTTTTTTTTTTCCATTCCATCCTAACCTAGCCTTGTCCCGAACCCCCAACACAGCCGTGAACAAAGTGCGGACATGGACTTTGGACCGCGAGGTGTTCCAGAACATCATGAGGCGCACGGCCGAGACACGGCACGAACAGTACCGCAACTTCCTGCGAAGGTTAGTGTTGGCTCCGCATCTGCGTGCTGGTCTACAACTGTGACTAAAGACCTTCCACTTGGAACACAGACGCCATCTTGCTTTGAATTCATCTCTCATAAACACCTTGTTTCATTATGGGTCACCTTCCTGGGGCCTGGCTGAGGGGCTCAGCCACCAGGCCAAGGGTGGAAGTTTCCTGATCATTGGAGAACACTTTGGAGAACACTTGGAACATTACTTGATTATCCAAACAACTTAAAGTGACCAATATTAAGGATGATGGATGGATGGATGGATGGATGAATGAGGGATGAATGAATGATGGATGAATGAATGATGGGTGGATGGATGGATGAATGACGGATGGATGGATGGATGAATGATGGATGGATTGATGGATGAATGATGGATGGGTGGATGGATGAATGATGGATGGATGAATGATGGGTGGGTGGATGGATGGATGATGGGTTTATGCATGGATGGATGGATGAATGATGGATGGATGGATGATGGGTGTATGGATGGATGGATGAATGATGGATGGGTGGATGGATGGATGAATGATGGATGGATGAATGGATGAATGATGGGTGGATGGATGAATGATGGATGGATGGATGAATGATGGGTGGATGGGTGGATGGATGGATGAATGATGGATGGATGGATGGATGGATGAATGATGGATGGATGGATGAATGATGGGTGGATGATGGATGGATGGATGAATGATGGGTGGATGAATGATGGATGGATGAATGACGGATGGATGGGTGGATGGATGGATGAATGATGGATGGGTGGATGGATGGATGAATGATGGATGGGTGGATGGGTGGATGGATGGATGGATGGATGAATGATGGGTGGGTGGATGGATGGATGATGGGTGTATGCATGGATGGATGGATGAATGATGGGTGGATGGATGGAGGGATGGATGAATGATGGATGGATGGTGGATAGATGGATGGATGAATGGATGAATGGATGAATGGATGAATGGATGAATGGATGAATGGATGAATGGATGAATGGATGAATGGATGAATGATGGATGGATGAATGATGGATGGGTGGATGGATGGATGGATGGATGATGGATGGATGGGTGGATGGATGATGGATGGATGGATGGATGATGGATGGATGGATGGATGGATGAAGGATGGGTGGATGGATGGATGGATGGATGATGGATGGATGGATGGATGGATGATGGATGGATGGATGGATGGATGGGTGGATGGATGGATGGATGGATGGATGGGTGGATGGATGGATGGATGGATGATGGATGGATGGATGAATGATGGATGGATGGATGGATGGCACATATAATTTAGCTCCAAATACTCTCCTGTACTTGAACACCATTTATTTATGTCTTCTTTTGTCTTTTGCATCAGCGTGTCACTGCTGGCTAATCTGCCCGACGACAAGCTTGGCAAAATAGTTGACTGTCTGGAAGTGGTGAGTTCTTCTTTATTTTTACCTGTTATGTTTTATCATTGAGGGGGGTGTCGATTGGCAAAAACTGACAATTCCAAGCCACTCTGCCGCCATGGTGTGACAGGAAGGACGCTAACGATCCCTTAGGGCACATCTGGGAATGTCAGGAGAGTATTTGCACTTTGTGTCCTGAAACAGCAAACATTTGTCCGAGCTGGGCGTCGGCTTTGTCGTTCAGATGGACGACGGCTGGAGTGTAAACAAGCTCCGCCTCCTCCAGATTTAGAGGACATGGAAATGGTTGCTTAGGGTTTTAAAATACAAATCCTCACATTAACCTTCACTTTAACTTTAGCCTAAACCCTTTATGAAAGGTCAAACTGGGGTTTAACCCCCCCTCTTCCTGCTCTTCCTGTATTGTAGGAATACTACAACAAAGGTGAGTACGTCATCAGGGAAGGAGAGGAGGGCAGCACCTTCTACATCATCGCCCAGGGAAAGGTACTTATGTACTGTGTATATCAATAACTACAATACTACTGTATCACCTGAGAGCTGTGTGTACTGTGTACTACTTCACCGTCTCCTGATTGACTGCAGGTGTACTTAATGGAGTGGCCGGTAGTTGACGTTTTTATGGCACAATATGTTGTAAAAGTTGGTGTGTAGCTTACCAGCTGCCTGCTATAACCTGACACCGCCCGGGGGTTTGGGGGATTGGGGGGCTGGGGGTCCTGTGGGGGTTGTTGTCAGGGGGCTTTCGAAATGCCATTACGAGCTAGTGTGTTAGCGCTACACGAGAGACCAATACAGGAAATGGCCACACCGCCCCCAACCTCATCATTGATCACCACAAAGAGGCAAAAACACAGGAAGTTGGGGTCACTCAAGGTTGGGGGGTGGGGTGGGGGGGGCAAAACACATGCTGCTTGTTACTGCGATGATGTCATCTCAACAACTGACGCCATCTTGGATGTTGATCAGTTACTTCATCAATCAGGGATATTTGCACTAAAAGTGTGTCCACACAGGTGAAGGTGACCCAGACCACCGACACCCACAAGACCCCCCAGGTCATCAACACACTGCACAAGGGGGACTACTTTGGAGAGAAAGCTCTCATCAGGTACTCCAAGTTCCCTGACCGTACCCCTAACTCTAGTCCCTGACCGTACCCCGAACCCTAGTCCCTGACCGTACCCCGAACCCTAGTCCCTGACCGTACCCCAAACCCTAGTCCCTAACCCGTACTCTTAATCCTAATTCCAGGATTAATTAGCTACTATGTTTGTTTTGTGTCTCCTTCAGCGATGACGTCAGGTCTGCTAACATCGTTGCCGACGACGACGGTGTGGAGTGTCTGGTCGTGGACCGAGAGTGAGTGCCTTTGGCGTACATAACGTCTATGCTACTAGGCTTGGGTTTTCATGGCGTTTTGTGTTACCATGTTTCGTGTTATGGCGTTTTGTGTTACCATGTTTTGGCATTTTGTGTTACCATGTTTCGTGTTATGGCATTTTGTGTTACCATGTTTCGTGTTATGGCGTTTTTTGTTACCGTGTTTTGTGTTATGGCGTTTTTTGTTACCGTGTTTTGGCATTTTGTGTTACCATGTTTCGTTTTATGGCATTTTGTGTTACCATGTTTCGTGTTATGGCGTTTTTTGTTTCAGTGTTTTGTGTTATGACGTTTTGTGTTACCATGTTTTGTGTTATGGTGTTTTGTGTTACCGTGTTTTGTGTTGTGGCGTTTTGTGTTACCGTGTTTTGTGTTATGGCGTTTTGTGTTACCATGTTTTGCTTTATAGCGTTTTGTGTTACCATGTTTTGTGTAACAGCGTTTTGTGTTACGGTGTTTTGTGTTACCATGTTTTGTGTTATGGCATTTTGTGTTACCATGTTTCGTGTTACAGCGTTTTGTGTGACCATGTTTTGTTTATGGCGTTTTGTGTTACCATGTTTTGTGTTATGACGTTTTGTGTTACCATGTTTTGGCGTTTTGTGTTACCATGTTTTGTGTTATGGCATTTTATGTTAGCGTGTTTTGTTTATGGCGTTTTGGGTTACCATGTTTTGTGTAACGGCGTTTCGTGTTACCATGTTTTGTGTTACGGCGTTTTGTGTTACCATGTTTTGTGTTACGGCGTTTTGTGTTACCATGTTTTGTGTTATGGCGTTTTGTGTTACCATGTTTTGCTTTATAGCGTTTTGTGTTACCATGTTTTGTGTAACAGCGTTTTGTGTTACGGTGTTTTGTGTTACCATGTTTTGTGTTATGGCATTTTGTGTTACCATGTTTCGTGTTACAGCGTTTTGTGTGACCATGTTTTGTTTATGGCGTTTTGTGTTACCATGTTTTGTGTTATGGCATTTTATGTTAGCGTGTTTTGTTTATGGCGTTTTGGGTTACCATGTTTTGTGTAACGGCGTTTTGTGTTACCATGTTTTGTGTTACGGCGTTTTGTGTTACGGCGTTTTGTGTTACCATGTTTTGTGTTATGGCGTTTTGTGTTACCGTGTTTTTTATATGCCGTTTTGTGTTACCGTGTTTCGTGTTACAGCGTTTTGTGTTACCATGTTTTGTTTATGGCGTTTTGTGTGACCATGTTTCGTGTTATGGCGTTTTGTGTTACCATGTTTTGTGTTACGATGTTTTGTGTTACGGTGTTTTGTGTTACGGTGTTTTGTGTTACCGTGTTTTGTGTTACCGTGTTTCGTGTTACAGCGTTTTGTGTTACCATGTTTTGTTTATGGCGTTTTGTGTGACCATGTTTCGTGTTATGGCGTTTTGTGTTACCATGTTTTGTGTTACGATGTTTTGTGTTACGGTGTTTTGTGTTACGGTGTTTTGTGTTACCGTGTTTTGTGTTACCGTGTTTTGTGTTACCATGTTTTGTTTATGGCGTTATTTGTATTATGGTGACATTTTGTGTTATAACAATTCATGTTACAGCATTTAGTTCCAAGGTCTGAAGCTTTGTGTTATGACATTTTGTGTTAAAAAAATGTGAAAAAAAAGTGAAACGTGAAATTGAAATGATGTGTTGTATTCCTATTCTTTACAGGACGTTTGACCAGACGGTGGGAACGTTCAACGAGCTCCAGAGTTACCTTCAAGGCTACGTGGCCACGCTGGATCGTGACGACAAGAAGAGACACGCCAGGTGAGGCCACATTGGGAACCCCTTGGAGAACACGTACCTGTGTCCTCATCTCCCAGCAGGAGATCCCTGTCTCGCCACCAAAGCCAGCCTTTGCCTCCAGACGTCCTCCAACTGAAGAACATGGTGGCCGCTTTCACGCCATCCAGACCCTTTGACCACTTGGAGGTGGTCGCCACGCTCGGCGTGGGAGGATTTGGGCGAGTGGAACTGGTAAACACAAAAACAACAAAAACATCACACGACAAAACACCATCACTTCCTGTCACGTGACCTGCAGGTGAGGGTGAAGGGCAAGGACGTGTCCTTTGCGCTGAAGGTCATCAAGAAGAAGCATGTGGTGGACAACAGGCAGGAAGAGCACATCCACTCCGAGAGGAGGATCCTGTCTGAGGCGCGATCGCCGTTTGTCGTCAAGTCAGTCCTACTTCCTGCTCTTTTGGAAAACGTAGCTACGCCGTAAGCTCAGCAGGGAAGCTAAGAACCTGTACGGAAACATTAGCACACGATACCCTTGAAGCTTGATGAAATATCGGGACCCCTGATAGTAGAGTTCCAAAACCGCTGAGCGTCTGGACTCGATGCCTTGCTCACCCACGGGTAAATGGCGTTAGGCCAAACATTGGAAGGAAATGTATTTCGTGATAAACCTGATCATATCTTCCATATCTTTCATATGATATCCAAGTCCACAATGGTAGACTTTCAAAAACGCTAAACATGTTTGGTGTTACGGCATTGTGTGTTACCATGTTTTGTGTTATGGTGGTTTGTGTTACCGTGTTTTGCTTTATGATGTTTTGTGTTACCATGTTTTGTGTTACTGTGTTTTGCTTTATGCCGTTTTGTGTTACCGTGTTTGTGTTATGTTGTTTTGTGTTACCATGTTTCGGTGAATGGCGTTTTGTGTTACCGTTTTTTGTGTTATGGCGTTTTGTGTTACCATGTTTCGTGTTATGGCATTTTGTGTTACCATGTTTCGTGTTATGGTGTTTTGTGTTACCGTGTTACCATGTTACATGTTATGACATTTTGTGTTACCGTGTTACCATGTTACATGTTATGGCATTTTGTGTTACCATGTTTCGTGTTATAGCGATTGGTGTTACCATGTTTCGTGTTATGGTGTTTTGTGTTACCGTGTTACCATGTTACATGTTATGACATTTTGTGTTACCGTGTTACCATGTTACATGTTATGGCATTTTGTGTTACCATGTTTCGTGTTATAGCGATTGGTGTTACCATGTTTCGTGTTATGGTGTTTTGTGTTACCATGTTACATGTTATGACATTTTGTGTTACCGTGTTACCATGTTACATGTTATGGCATTTTGTGTTACCATGTTTCGTGTTATAGCGATTGGTGTTACCATGTTTCGTGTTATGGTGTTTTGTGTTACCGTGTTTTCTTTATGGCGTTTTGTGTTACCGTGTTACCATGTTACATGTTATGGCATTTTGTGTTACCGTGTTACCATGTTACATGTTATGGCATTTTGTGTTACCATGTTTCGTGTTATAGCGATTGGTGTTACCATGTTTCGTAATATGGCGTTTTGTGTTACCATGTTTCGTGTTATGGTGTTTTGTGTTACCGTGTTTTCTTTATGGCGTTTTGTGTTACCATGTTACCATCTTACATGTTATGGCATTTTGTGTTACCATGTTTCATGTTATAGCGATTGGTGTTACCATGTTTCGTATTATGGCGTTTTGTGTTACCATGTTTCGTGTTATGGCGTTTTGTGTTACCGTGTTTTCTTTATGGCGTTTTGCGTTTCCATGTTTCGTGTTATGGCGTTTTGAATATGATTATGTAAAAACGCTAAGCATGACATTGTCCATCTGTGCTGCAACGTTCCACTCTTACCAGAATGTCCTCTTTGTGCGGTTCCTCCATCCCAGACTGTACAGGACCTTCCGAGATAACAAGTACGTGTACATGCTCCTGGAGGCGTGTCTGGGAGGAGAAGTTTGGAGTCTTCTCAGAGACAGGTGGGCCTGATCTCAGCGGCCCATGGAGATGGAGTGGACCATCCTCTAACAGGACTTCTGTGGTCCTCAGGGGGAGTTTCGATGAGCCCACAGCCAAGTTCTGTGTGGGCTGCGTCACCGAGGCCTTTGACTACCTGCATCGCAAAGGGATCCTCTACCGAGACCTGAAGCCTGAGAACCTCATGTTGGACTCTGAGGGCTATGTCAAGCTGGTGAGCGGACCACCAGAAGGAGACACCACCTCCAGGACTTTGGAGTTTTCACTGCTTCGTCTCAATCCCAGGTGGACTTCGGCTTTGCTAAGAAGATCCGGAGCGGCCAGAAGACCTGGACCTTCTGCGGGACTCCGGAGTACGTCGCCCCGGAAGTCATCCTCAACAAGGGCCACAACTTCAGCGTGGATTTCTGGTCGCTGGGAATCCTGGTCTATGAGCTCCTCACTGGCAGGTGTGTGTGCTCCTCGAGGGTTCCTCGACAACAAAACATGTTAACCGCCACTTCCTGCCCGCAGCCCCCCCTTCACAGGAAGTGACCAGATGATGACGTACACCTTCATCCTGAAGGGGATTGAGAAGATGGACTTTCCCAAGAAGATAACCAAGAGGCCGGATGACCTCATACGCAAGCTGTGCAGGTAAGTTAGAACGTTGTAGAAGATCCGAGCTAGTCTAGAGTTTTTGGAAACCGGAAGGATCCTACAGAACTTTTCTTGATGGTTTTTCCACAGGAGAAATCCGTCCGAGCGACTGGGCAACTTGAAAAGTGGACTCAGTGACATCAAGAAGCACAGGTGAGATGTTCTCCACTGGAGTCAGATGTTCTCCACAGGAATGCGGTTCATACCTTCAAAGACACGCATGCCAACGAATCCAACGTGTCTACAGGTGGTTCAACGGCTTCAACTGGGCGGGGCTTAAGGCCAGGACGCTCCCGTCGCCGCTCAAGAGAAACGTAAGCAAAAACCGAAGAAGACTTCGGAAAAAGTCCATACGGAATGCTCTCCTGTGTTGTGTTTAGGTGAGCGGTCCCACGGATTACAGCCACTTTGACGTTTATCCTGCCGATGAAGACTGTCCTCCTGACGAGCTCTCCGGCTGGGACTTGGACTTCTGAGACATTTTACTTCTGTTCTTGTGTTACATCCGAAACATTGAACTGATGTTCACGCGTCCTCGTCGGCCATGTTTCATTTGACTGCGTTTTCACCTTTTCGTTCCGATGTTTCGAGTGAGGATTTTTGTTTTTCACGTTTTTGTTACGCCGTTTCATGTGACAGCTTTTTGTGTTACAATGTTTCGTGTTGCGACGCTCTTGTGTTACGGTGTTTCAGCATTTTCGTTCCGATGTTTCACGTTATGTTACGTTATGTTACGTTATGTTACGTTATGTTACGTTATGTTACGTTATGTTACGTTATGTTACGTTATGTTACGTTATGTTACGTTATGTTACGTTATGTTACGTTATGTTACGTTATGTTACGTTATGTTACGTTATGTTACGTTATGTTTCGTGTTCCTTTTGTGTTCCAACATGTTTGATTCATGTTACGACATTTGTGTTACAACGTTTCATTTGGCAACGTATTGTGTTACAATGTTTTGTGTTACGACGCTCTGTGTTACGGTGTTTCAGCTTCTGTTTTCAGGTTACGACATTTTCATTCAGATGTTTCATGTTATGTTACGACATGGCGTTTGTCGTAACATAACGTGCTTGTTGTAACATTTCGTGTTACGGCGTTTCACAGCTTCCGCTTTCACATTATGACATTTTCGTTGCGATGTTTCACGTTATGTTACGTTATGTTTCGTGTTCCTTTTGTGTTCCAACATGTTTGTGTCATGTTACGACATTTGTGTTACAACGTTTCATTTGGCAACGTATTGTGTTACAATGTTTTGTGTTACGGCGCTCTGTGTTACGGTGTTTCAGCTTCTGTTTTCAGGTTACGACATTTTCATTCAGATATTTCATGTTATGTTACGACATGGCGTTTGTCGTAACATAACGTGCTTGTTGTAACATTTCGTGTTACGGCGTTTCACAGCTTCCGTTTTCACATTATGACATTTTCGTTCCGATGTTTCACGTTATGTTACGTTATGTTTCGTGTTCCTTTTGTGTTCCAACATGTTTGTGTCATGTTACGACATTTGTGTTACAACGTTTCATGTGGCGACTTTTTGTGTTACAATGTTTCGTGTTACGACGCTCTTGTGTTACGGCGTTTCACCTTCCGTTTTCACATTATGACATTTTCGTTCCAATGTGTCACGTTATGTTACGTTATGTTTCGTGTTCCTTTTGTGTTCCAACATGTTTGATTCATGTTACGACATTTGTGTTGCAACGTTTCATTTGGCAACTTATTGTGTTACAATGTTTTGTGTTACGACGTTCTGTGTTACGGTGTTTCAGCTTCTGTTTTCAGGTTACGACATTTTCATTCCGATGTTTCACGTTATGTTACGACATGGCGTTTGTCGTAACATAACGTGCTTGTTGTAACATTTCGTGTTACGACGCTCTTGTGTTACGGTGTTTCACAGCTTCCGTTTTCACATTATGACATTTTCGTTCCGATGTTTCACGTTATGTTACGTTACTTTTTTGTGTTCCTTTTGTGTTCCAACCTGTTTGATTCATGTTATGACATTTGTGTTACAACGTTTCATTTGGCAACTTTTTGTGTTACAATGTGTCATGTTACGACGCTCTTGTGTTACGGCGTTTCACCTTCCGTTTTCACATTATGACATTTTCGTTCCGATGTGTCATGTTATGTTACGTTATGTTTCGTGTTCCTTTTGTGTTCCAACATGTTTGATTCATGTTACGACATTTGTGTTGCAACGTTTCATTTGGCAACTTATTGTGTTACAATGTTTTGTGTTATGACGCTCTGTGTTACGGTGTTTCAGCTTCTGTTTTCAGGTTACGACATTTTCATTCAGATGTTTCATGTCATGTTACGACATGCCGTTTGTCGTAACATAACGTGCTTGTTGTAACATTTCGTGTTACAATGTTTGAAGTTCTGTTTTTGGGTTCCGGCATTTTAGTTCTGATGTTTCATGTTGTGATATTTTTGTGTTATGGCGTTCCGTGTTCCGTTTTGTCTTGCATGTTACGACATTTGCGTTACAACGTTTCATGTGGCGACATTTTGTGTTACAATGTTTCGTGTTACGACACTCTTCTGTTTCAACTTCCGTTTTCAGGTTATGACATTTTCGTTCTGATGTTTAATGTTATGTTACAACATTTCTTGTTACAATGTTTTAAGTTCTGTTTTTGGGTTCCGACATTTTAGTTCTGATGTTTTATGTTATGATATTTTGTGTTTCATGTTCCATTTTGTGTTTCATGTTACGACATTTGTGTTACAACATTTCATGTGGCAACTTTTTGTGTTACATGTTTCATGTTACGACGTTCTGTGTTACGGTATTTCAGCTTCCGTTTTCACGTTATGACATTTTCGTTTTGATGTTTCACGTTACGTTACGACATTTCGTGTTACAATGTTTGAAGTTCTGTTTTTGGGTTCCGACATTTTAGTTCTGATGTTTTATGTTATGATATTTTGTGTTCCGTTTTGTGTCCCAACATGTTTGTGTCATGTTACAACATTTGTGTTACAACATTTCATTTGGCAACTTATTGTGTTACAGTGTTTTGTAACACGTCATAGCATGCTCTGTCTTACAGTGTTTCAGCTTCTGTTTTCAGGTTATGACATTTTCGTTCTGATGTTTCATGTTATGTTACGACATTTCATGTTACAATGTTTAAAGTTCTGTTTTTGGGTTTCGACATTTTAGTTCTGATGTTTTATGTTATATTTTGTTTCATGTTTCGACATTTGTGTTACGACATTTCATGTGACAACTTTTTGTGTTACAAAGTTTCATGTTGCGACGCTCTGTGTTACAGTATTTCAGCTTCCGTTTTCAGGATATGACATTTTTTGTTCCGATGTTTCATGTCACGGCATTTTGTGTTACGGCGTGTTACAGCCTTTTAAGCTCGAATGTTTGTGTTGACATTTTGCGTTACAAAGTTTTGGATCCCGTGTCATGTTCTGACCTTGTGGGTCAGTTTTGCGTTACGATATTTTGTGTTACGCCGTTTCGTGTTACGATGCGCCATGTTACAATGTTGTACAGTAACGGTCAAAAGTTTGGAGACACTTGACCATTTTCTACAATGAAAAAATGTCTTTAAACTTTTGACGAGAACTGAAAATGACGCTCTACTGTGTAGAAAATGTAAACAGTGTATTATAGTTTTATCTGGTATTTACAGTATTTGTTAAAAAGTTCCACGTAATAAACGATGACTTACAAAATACACAAACTACGACTCAACACGTCAGATTTAGCGTACTTTTATTTGTGTCTTTGAATGCTGTGAGTGGAAGGCGGCCATGGCGGAAAGTGGGGGGGGGGGGGGCAAGGTTACATGTCCATTGTTTTTTAAAGCCACGCCCCCTCCTTCCCTTCCCGACCACACCCCTTCTACAAGATAGACAAAATAAATAGGAGCATGTTTCCATATACAAATATACTTTATGACGCTTATTGTACAAGCAAGCGAACATTTACACAAATTTAAAAAAAAACAACCTTTCTAGGACATGCAGCGCTAAAAACACGTACAAAAAATATAGCAAAGTTACAAAAAAAAACAACATTTGACACAAAATAAATGTCTCTTATTTGAAATATACTTTTTAAAAGAATAAACACTCATTATTCTTTTTTACTAACTGATCCAGAGTCAGTCGGCAATAAAAGTTAAGGTGACGCTATAAACAAAAATAATGTACAAAAAAAGCTTGTGTTTGGTCTGTATAAATAGTTTTGGTTCTTAGCTCTAAAAAAAATCGAATAAAAAATAACACAACCTGAGGAAATGTGTGTGTGTGTGTGTGTGTGTCTGGTTGCTATGGTGACCTCATCCAATAAAAAAAAAATGTACATCATACATCAACAATGAAAGTAAAAAAAAAATCACGGAAAAGCCAAATTTAATTTTGATGAATTTTTAACAGGAGAGACAAATCATAAAAAAACTAATATATAAAATAACATAATAAAATTAAAATAAATTAAAATAAAATTTTGAGATGCGTACACTCTGAATCGGGTGTGGCCGAACTATTTCCACAAAAAAAGACAGAAAAAAAATCCAGCGTAGATACGCAAAAAAAAATTATAAAAAATTATAAAAAAATTATAATTATTATATCAACATTTCAACTTTTGCCTCTTCCTGTTTTCAGTTTTCTGCTATTTTTTTTCCTTTTTTTGCAATTTCATTATATTTTTAGAATAAGCCATTAGCCAAAAAAGGCAATTCTTCATTTTTAGCGTAACAATCAATAAAAAATGACCCGGGACGCATTTGAGGGAATTCGGGAAAAATATAATTTTTTTGTGTTTTCAACGACACAGTTTGCGTTTCGTATTCCATCACTCGATCCGACAACATTTCATGTTCAGTTTCCTGTTCCGACCTTTTAGTTCCAATGTTTGTGTTTTCGGGTTCCACGTTACGGCATTTCATGTTACGTTTCAGTTCCGAAGTTTTGAGTTCCACTTTATGGCATTTCATGTTACGTTTTGGGTTACAAGGTTTCGAATTTCATGTTATGGCATTTCATGTTACGTTTCAGTTCCGAAGTTTTGAGTTCCACGTTATGGCATTTCATGCTACATTTCAGGTTGCAAAGTTTAGAATTTCACGTTATGATATTTCATGTTACGTTTCGGGTTACAAAGTTTCAAGTTCCACGTTATGGCATTTCATGTTACATTTCGGGTTACAAAGTTTTGAGTTTCACGTTATGACATTTCATGTTATGTTTCGGGTTACAAAGTTTCAAATTTCACGTTATGGCATTTCATGTTACGTTTCGGGTTATAAAGTTTCGAGTTCCACGTTATGGCATTTCATGTTACATTTTGGGTTACAAAGTTTTGAGTTTCACGTTATGGCATTTCATGTTACGTTGCGGGTTACAAAGTTTTGAGTTTCACGTTATGGCATTTCATGTTACGTTTTGGGTTACAAGGTTTCGAATTTCACGTTATGGCATTTCATGTTACGTTTCAGTTCCGACGTTTTGAGTTCCACGTTATGACATTTCATGTTACGTTTTGGGTTACAAAGTTTTGAGTTTCACGTTATGACATTTCATGTTACGTTTCAGTTCCGAAGTTTTGAGTTCCACGTTATGGCATTTCATGTTAAGTTTCGGGTTCTGAAGTTTCGAATTCCGGATTATGGCATTTCATGTTACGTTTCAGGTTACAAAGTTTCGAGTTCCACGTTATGGCATTTCCTGTTACATTTCGGGTTACAAAGTTTTGATTTCTGCGTAATGGCATTTCATGTTACATTTCGGGTTACCGATATTTCATATTACGACATTTTGTGTTTTTCCGTTTGTTGTTACAACACGACAGTGTTACGCTGTGTAACGCTTGGTGTTACAATGTTATGTGTTACGACATTTTGTGTTTTGGCATTTCAACGCATTTTTGTTTCTGTGATGTTTAATTTGGAATCCATGATTGATGGTCGGGACCCAAACAAAGAAGAGGAAGAGGCGTCGCCGCTGAGGAGGAGTACCACGCCCCCTGGGGGTGTCAGTTCAAACTGAAGCAAGGTGACCGTTCTAATCCTAAAATCTTTCCTTCAGCGTTCCTCCTGGTTCCTCACAACCGGCGGAGTTGTGACTTTCCACCGCGGCCCCGCCCCCAGATCGGACCCGCTCCTTCCTGCCAGAGTTTCCATGACGACAGAAAGCAGGAGGGTGCGGAATGTGTGGGTGGGGTGACGGGGGTGTACAAAGACAACTATCTGCACGCGCACGAGTCCACGGTCATGTTGGGGTAGACCTTGAGGACCACGTTCTTGTCCTCGTCGAAGAAGAGGATGCTGAGCGACGACATCTTCTCCGGAACGCAGCACGGCTCCGGGATGCCCGGGACCACGCCCACCGCCCGCACGATGCTCTGGATGGTGGCGTGGTTCGACGGCTTCAAGGCCTGGAAAGAAAACAAGCGATGCTAAAATGTTAGCTGTTTTTTTTTTAAATGATTATGATCAACCATAATAATAAATAATAAATACTAATAACAATATTTAATTCAATGTTATGTATTATTTCATTACTTATTTACTTTTGTTTATTAATATGTGATATATTATGCATAAATATGTACAGCTATTTCAGCTATAATACGTATAAATTAATAAATATTATTATTATAAACTATTAAAAATAAATTATTTAATTATAAATTAATAAAAATTTTAATTATAAATTATTATTATGAAAATTACTACTACTACTACTGCTAATTATTAATTATTATTATAATAATTGTTTTAAATAAAATAAATACAAATTATTGATATTAATATACAAATAATACATTAATATTATTTAATTTATTAGCAATTATAATACAGAATAATTATTATATAATTGGACAATTTTATAAACGTACATTATTATTATTAAATTTATTATCAATTATAATACAGAATAATAATAATTATTATATAATTATACATTTTTATAAACTTATTATTATTAACTAGTATTGCATGTGAGCTAAAATTCTCATACAAAAAATAATTATTATTATTAAATTTACTAGCAATTATAATAAAGAATAATACTAATTATTATATAATTATATTTTTTATACACTTACATTATTATAATTATTATTACTATTACCTAGTATTGCATGAGAGCTGAAATTCGCACATAAAAAAAGAATACTGTACATCACAGCCGTGTATTTTCGCCCCCTAGTGGTTGTGAGCAGCACCGTTCATATCATTTCAGGTTACATGTCATCTGCAGCCTGACCACTAGAGGGACCCATTTCACCATCACAAGACTTCATCACATTTCCTTCATTCTTTTTAGAACTAGGAAACTTCATTTAGACCAGAAAGACGACGTATTAGCTACATGACTAACATTAGCAGATAGACCACGTAGACCAGATAGACCAGCTAGACCACATAGACCATGTAGACCAGCTAGACCACATAGACCAAATAGACGACGTAGACCAGATAGAGCCGTAGTCCAGATAGACGAGCTAGACCACATAGACCAGATAGACCATGTAGACCATGTGGACCAGATAGACCACATAGACCAAATAGACGACGTAGACCAGATAGACCCGTAGTCCAGATAGGCGATGTAGACCAGATAGACCATGTAGACCAGATAGACCATGTAGACCAGATAGACCATGTAGACCAGATAGACAACGTAGACCAGATAGACAACGTAGACCAGATAGACAACGTAGACCAGATAGACCATGTAGACCAGGTAGACCACATAGACCAAATAGACCATGTAGACCAGATAGACCAGCTAGACCAGATAGACCAAGTAGTCCAGATAGACCATGTAGACCAGATAGACCAGCTAGACCACATAGACCACATAGACCAGATAGACCATGTAGACCATGTGGACCAGATAGACCACATAGACCAAATAGACGGCATAGACCAGATAGACCCGTAGTCCAGATAGACGATGTAGACCAGATAGACCATGTAGACCAGATAGACAACGTAGACCAGATAGACCATGTAGACCAGATAGACCAGATAGACCATGTAGACCAGATAAACCCCGTAGACCAGATGTGGACTTTGTTGCAGACCCCAACTGGGACATTTGGGACGTTTCAGGTGATTTTGGAAACGAGTTCCTTGAAAGTGTAACCCCAGACCGGAAGATCTTCCCGGACCAGGGGTCTTACCTTGGCCATGGGGAACTGGCAGGACCCCGAGCAGTAGAAGGCGTCAAAAGACTTGGGCGATATAATCCACTCGCTCCAGCCGATGTCGGCAAAGTCCACCTTGAGGTAGCGGCGAGCGCAGTTCCTGGGCTGGTTCCACTGCTTCTTGCGGGCCTTCTTGATGGTCTGCTCGTCAAACTGCAGCAGGGGCATCTTGTGGTTCTTGCGGGTCTTTTTGCGGGGCCGCCGAGCCTGCTTGCTTTCCAAAGGCTGGTACGGCTCGGTCTCGTCCCAGCCGGCCGTCTCGTACGGGTACTCGGGTCCCGGCAGCTCGTTGTTCTGCAGGGGGAGCAGAACATTTACGGAACGCTTGTGTCTGGACCGTTGTTGCTGTTTTTGTTGCTGCAGTTGCTGATTGGTGCCGTTCCGCCCCCGGGGGCCCGCTTGGTCCAAAACCTCGTCGGCCGATGGGGGCTGCCTCCTGAGAGCGGCGACCACACTCTCCGGCTCAGAGATAGCCGAGTCGTTGGCGTAGACCAGGATGTAGGGCGAGCGGTCCGCCAGGAGCTCCTTCCAGGGTCGGGACCCCCTCGAGGCCACCTCGATGCCGATGAGGATCTGGTGGTGCCGCTTGGCCTGGTTGACCACGCGGGTCACGTCCTTCCACTGCCAGGAGATGAAGTCCCCGTAGCGCGTGGACGCGTTGATACGGAACTGGCCCAGAGTCCTCATTCGGTCCCCCTCGGGGGCAAAGCTCCAGATGACCGCGTGCACGTGGCTGTGCCGGCGGGGGCCGTGACGGGTGCAGGCCGGGCACCTGGGGCGGGTCTGGCTGCTGTTCTGGAGGTCCCCGATGTAGTAGTGTAACGTGGCCGACAGCACGTCCTCCGACTTGGTCAGCGACGTCAGGTTGAAGATCTGCAGCTGCTTCCCGTTGATGACACCTGCAAGCGCCAACACGTTACTTACGACGCCCAGGACCCGGGACCCGGGACCCTGGACCAGGTACCAGAACCGACACACATGACATTTTATATGTTCATAAATCATACTTAAAAGAGTTTAAAATGTCATGAAATAACACATTTAACATTTTAATAATCACTTTCATTGTCTGATAAACTTAAAAAACACTAGAAATTACAATAAAAATTATATTAAAATATTTTTATTCAATAAAAAAAACACATTTTTACTGCGCATACACAGAAAAATGTGTACCTAATGATGTGGCCGGCGGGTGCATGTCCGGTAATGGCCTCTAGGGGGCAGCAGAACGCAACAAACAAGAATTGGAAGCCGCAGTGCGACGTTAATCACGTTAATCCATCTTTAATTGTTAATAAATTATTGGAAAAATAGAGGAATAAATACTCAAGTATTTTGTAAATTATATAAGTAAATTAAGTAAATGATATAAATGTAAATAAAAGTAAATATATAATCATTTAAAATGACGATTAAAAAATAAAAATGAAAGTAGAAAATATAAAGTTTAAATAAAAATACAAAAAAATGTAATAAAAATTAAATTTGATATTAAAAATAAATGTGTATGTGTTGCAGGGAAACAATGCAAAAAATAAAAATAATAATAGAAAAATGCCAAT
The DNA here is from genome assembly GCF_030265055.1 of Doryrhamphus excisus. NCBI lineage: Eukaryota > Metazoa > Chordata > Actinopteri > Syngnathiformes > Syngnathidae > Doryrhamphus > Doryrhamphus excisus. Next base: position 25,356,077 of record NC_080469.1, on the reverse strand, counting down.
AAAAAATAAATAAAAGTACTACTAAAAATGTATAAAATAAAAAAAATAATAAAAGTTTAAAAATATCAAATAAAAATAATAATAGAAAAATGACAATAAAATAGAAAAAAGTACAAGTAACAATTTAAATAAAAGTTTAAAAATATAAATAAAAATCACATTTAATATAAAAATAGAAATTAAGTAAAACATTTTTTTTCTTTGCAGGGAAATAATGCAAAAATGGAAATAAACATAAAAATAATTATAGAAAAATGACAATAAAATAGAAGAAAAAGTACAAATACAAATTTAAATAAAAGTTAAAAAATATCAATTAAAATCACATTTAATATAAAAAATAAAAATGAAGTAATACATTGTTTTAAACATTTTTTGTATAAATACAATTATAGAAAAATGACAATAAAATAGAAGAAAAAGTACAAATAAAAATTTAAATAAAAGTTAAAAAATATCAATTAAAATCACATTTAATATAAAAAATAAAAACGAAGTAATACATTTTTTTTTTACATTTTTTGTATAAATACAATTATAGAAAAATGACAATAAAATAGAAGAAAAAGTACAAATAAAAATGTAAATAAAAGTTAATAAATATCAATTAAAATCCCATTTAATATAAAAAATGAAGTAATACATTTTTTTTCTTTGCAAGGAAACAAAAATGGCCAGAAAAATGTAAATAAAAATATACTTAATAATAAAAATGCCAATAAAATTAGAAGTAAAAGTACAAATAAAAATTTTAATAAAAGTAAAATAAATCAAAATTTAATTGAATTGAATCTAAAAACTAAAAATGTGACATTATGACTGAAAAAGTTACCAGAATAAACGTCTAAAAGACGTTTAAAAGACGTTTAAAAGATAAAAACCGCACGACGGAACGCGGGTCCCCGACCAAAGACGAAGATCTGGTTCTTGGTCTCCTTTCAAAAGGAGCAACAGGTGGATTTCTCCTGCTGGTCACGTTTAAGGAAGCGCACCTTTGGGACGCTCGTTTACGTTTATTAGGATAGTCTCAAGCGTCAGGGGAGATGTTCCACACTAAAAGTTTCCCGTTACTCACCCCAGTGCGCCTTGAAGCTGCGGACCGTGTTCCCGTCCTTGAAGGCGAAGCCAGCCGTGTTGTACTTGGCGTAGAGCATATGCATGTGCTCCGTCACCGTGTCCCGGTCCAGCCGGTCCCGGTTCCCTTGGTCCCCTCGGTCCCCTCGGTCCCCTAAGTCAAGCTGCATCCTCCCCTCGGTAAAATCCACCTCCGTTTTCAGCATAGCGCAGAATCCTAGATGCGCGGCGCAGGTCCAAACGGAGATCAGAACCAGTAAAGCCATTCCCGGATCCGAATCAGCGACGGCGGCGAGAAAGACTACAAGAATCCCGCAAGAACCAAAAAGTGGACTCTTGCCGCACCTGAAGAGGACTTGGGAACCATCACCTTGGACACCAAGACAAGTAAGTAGTACCCCCAAAAAAAAAAAAAAAACGCTGATCCAAAAATATCAAAAAGTATAAAAATTCCCAAAATTTGGTCCAAAGAGGTCTGGACTGGATTCTGGTTCCCGGAGGTTCCAAAATGATTTGAGGAGCAGCCTGCAGTCCGTCCCGCGTCTCAGCTTTCATTGCAGCTCAAGCATGTTGAGCTCCGTATTATAAGGCTTGTGGGACCAGCTGGGTATTCCTCACACACACACACACACACACACATGCCTGTACACACACACACACACACACACACACACACACACACACAGTTTCCTGTTCACTTTAATGCACAAAAAAACGACAAAAAGCAGCTGATTTCTCCGGTCAAGGACATTCCACTGATGAATCGAATAGAATTCCGTGTTTAAACTGCAACCACAAACCCCCCCCTCCACTTTATGAACCTCCCACACACACACACACACACACACACACACACACACAATCCAGCATGTGTGTGTGTGTGTGTGTGTGTGTGTGTGTGTGAAAGAAGCAGCTTATTGTCAGCATTAAAGGCTCGCCTCCTATTTATTGGGCCTGAATGGCGTTAAGTACACACATCCTGTACCATCCGGATGCTGTACTGTGCAGTGCCCCCCCCACCCCCGACCCCCTTACCCCCCCCACCCATGCCAAAACCGCCACTGACTCGCTCTTTCAGGGGAAACGACGTGAGGGTCTTTTTTTCTCCGCTCGTCAACATCTGATTGCAATAATTCCAACATGCTAACATGCTAGGTTGACTCTATCTAGCCGTGGGGGTGGGGTGGGGTGAGGTGGGGTGGGGGCGGGTGGTGTGGTGGTACAACTGTGTTTCATTCCACAACACTTCTTGGGTTACAGAAGCCCCCCACACTCCAAAAAAAAAAAAAAACGTCTAAAAATCCCTCCCACCCACCCAAAAAACAAAAAAAATAAAATAAAGATGGAGTTCCTCAAGGAGCTGCGTTTGAAAATCAGCAGTCATTTTGCAAGATTGACTTTCAATTTTACATCTTTTAATTTTGAATTTTGTTTGTTTATTTTAAAATGTAAAAAAAAATATATATTAAAATTTTTTTCAATTTTTTTTTACAAATTAAAAAAAATTAAACATTTTTAATTGAAATATATAATTTTAATTTTAAAGTAATTTTGTTTTTAATTTTTAAATTTAAAAATGTTTTTTAATTAAAGTTTTTTAAAACATTTTTAAAAATAAAAACATTTTTTTAATACAGTTAAAAAAATATATGGAAAATATCAAATAACAATCACATTTAATATACAAAATTAAAATTAAGTTAAACGTTTTTTTTTGCTTTGCAGGGAAACAATGCAAAACATTGAAATAAAAGTAAAAAAAAAGAAAAATTAATACTTTAAAATACAGTTAAAATTTAAAACTATTTTTAAAATAAAAACATTTTTAATACAGTTAAAAAAGTACAAGTAAAAATTTAAATAAAAGTTAGAAAATATAAAATAAAAATCACATTTAATATAAAAAATAAAAATTAAGTTAAACGTTTTTTTTTTGCTTTGCAGGGAAACAATGCAAAACATTGATATAAAAGTAAAAAAAAAAAGGAAAAATGTATACTTTTTTAAATACAGTTAAATGAAATTTAAAACATTTTTTAAAATAAAAAGATTTTTTAATACAGTTAAAAAAAAGTACAAGTAAAAATTTAAATAAAAGTTAGAAAATATAACATTAATATAAAAAATAAAAAATAAGTTAAACGTTTTTTTTGCTTTGCAGTGAAACAATGCAAAACATTGAAATAAAAGTAAAAAAAGAAAAGAAAAAATAATACTTTTTTTTAATACAGTTTTTTAAAACAAAATTCATGAGGAGAAATAAAGTTGAAATGTCATTTTTTTGAAGGTAATATTGTGAAAAAGAAGCCAATAAATAATATAAAATGAGGTTATGATGTAATGAGAATAAGTGGACAATATTCTGTGAAAAAAGATAAGCTAGTTGGAATAAACGACTTAAACGACTTAAGTCAATGAGGACTGAATGACGGAATGAAGAAGCAGCATCAGATGAAGTGAAAGTGTTTTGACTCGGTGGCTAAACGGCGTCTGGAGCTCCCGTCGTGCACGTTAGTGGCAAACTCATAAAAAGCCCAAACGCCGCTCTTTCTTTAGCCGAGCGTCTTTAAAGGCCAATAAAAGAAAGACGTGGATGACTTTATTGAGCAATCACGACTATTTCCACACACGTGAGACTTTTACTTTTCCGACTCGTCACCTGTCAGCGTCTACGTGTCCCTGAAACTCAGGCCTCGTCCTGTCGGTCCGGTCCGTTCTGGTTTGGGGACCCGCTTGGCCGGGAAGATGAAAGGACACGCAAACTAAACATCTTCTCTTCAAACGGGCCCCGACTTAACTGTGACGAAATACATCACATGTCCTGGGATCAAGATGGCCGCCGATGATGTTTAACAAAACATGACAAAACTTTTAGAAGTTAGAGTAGAGAAAAACCTGTTTACATCCTTCTAAACAGCATCATTAGAGCCCTCTAGACATGAAATAACATCCCTATAGTCACCTTACCACTCCTATTACCCAATATAGTAGACATAATAAGATGAAATAAGACATAGAAAACCTGTTTATAACCTTCTAAATGTTTTTTTTAAACTTCATTAGAGACCTCAGACATGAAATAACACCCCTATAGTCACCGTTACACTCTTATTACCCAATATAGTAGACAAAATAAGAGGAAATAAGACATAGAAAAGCTGTTTAAAAGCCTTTTAAATACACTTTCAACATGATTAGAGCACTCTAGATATGAAATAGCACCCCTATAGTCACCATCACACTCCTATTACCCAATATAGTAGACATATAAACAGCAAATATGAAATATATGACATGGAAAACCTATTAAATACACTTTTAACATGATTAGAGCCCTCTAGATATGAAATAACACCCCTATAGTCACCTTACCACTCCTATTACCCAATATAGTAGACATAATAAGATGAAATAAGACATAAAAAAGCTGTTTACAACCTTCTAAATGTTTTTTTAAACTTCATTAGAGACTCCAGACATGAAATAACACCCCTATAGTCATCTTTACACTCCTATTACCCAATATAGTAGACATAAAAACAGCAAATAAGAAATATATGACATGGAAAACCAATTAAATACACTTTTAATATGATTAGAGCCCTCTAGATATGAAATAACACCCCTATAGTCACCTTTACACTCCTATTACTCAATACAGTGGATATAATAAGACAAAATAAGACATATATGACATGGAAAACCTGTTTATGACCTTTTAAATACACTTTTGACATGATTAGAGTCCTCTATATATGACACAACACCCCTATAGTCACATTTACACTCCTATTACCCAATATAGTAGACATATAAACAGCAAATAAGAAATATAAGACATGGAAACCCTATTAGATACACTTTTAACATGATTAGAGCCCTCTAGATATGACATAACACCCCTATAGTCACATTTACACTACTATTCCTAAACATAGTAGACATGTACGGCACAAGTAAGACATAAATAAGACATAACATAGACAGCCACAGGAAGTAGTGTAACGAGTCAAAACGTTGGTTGTTTGAAAACATGATTAGAGCCCTCTAGATATGAAATAGCACCCCTATAGTCACCATCACACTCTTATTATCCAATATAGTAGACATAATAAGAGAAAATAAGACATAGAAAAGCTGTTTACAACCTTCTAAATGTTTTTTTAAACTTCATTAGAGACCTCAGACATGAAATAACACCCCTATAGTCACCGTTACACTCTTATTACCCAATATAGTAGACAAAATAAGAGGAAATAAGACATAGAAAAGCTGTTTAAAAGCCTTTTAAATACACTTTTAACATGATTAGAGTCCTCTATATATGAAATAACACCCCTATAGTCATCTTTACACTCCTATTACCCAATATAGTAGACATAATAAGATGAAATAAGACATAGAAAAGCTGTTCATAACCTTCTAAATGTTTTTTTTAAACTTCATTAGAGACCTCAGACATGAAATAACACCCCTATAGTCACCGTTACACTCTTATTACCCAATATAGTAGACATAATAAGAGGAAATAAGACATAGAAAAGCTGTTTAAAAGGGGACGGGGACATAAAAGCAGAGCGTCCGCCCCTCCCCGATGTTGAAAAGCTCCTCCGCCTTTAATTTGTTTATACAAACATCCCCCCCCCCAAAAAAAACATGGCGTGAGGGCAAAAGATGAGACGGGTTGGAGGTTCGGATCCGGCGGCGCCCAGGACTCGTTTGGCCCCCAATCGCTGAAGCGAGACAAAGATTGGAAGTTGAAAGACGCTGCTGGTGGATGCCGGCCTCCGCCCAGATGGCACGCGTGATACGTCTGCCTCCCCCGGCGGACCTTTGCTTTGTTCCCCGCCAAATTAAAAGCCCGCCCCGTGGGATCACACGCTTCTGATGTAGTGGTCCAGGATGACGACGTGCGTGTAGAGACCCGAATGCACCACGGTCCTCTTGGCGTCCGGGCCGGGACCCGACTGCAAGCCGACACACGGGGTTAGCCGCTTGGCTAAGCTAACGTACAAACGTAAAAGCAGATTATTTTCATAACTTCATACTTCAATAAATTGGGACTCTTTATTTACCTTTATTGACCTTTATTGACCTTTATTGACCTTTTATTGACCTTTATTTACCTTTATTGACCTTTATTTACCTTTATTTACCTTTTATTTACCTTTTATTGACCTTTATTTACCTTTATTGACCTTTATTTACCTTTATTTACCTTTTATTGACCTTTATTGATCTTTATTTACCTTTATTTACCTTTTATTGACCTTTATTGACCTTTATTTACCTTTTATTGACCTTTATTTACCTTTTATTTACCTTTATTGGCCTTTATTTACCTTTATTTACCTTTATTAACCTTTATTTACCTTTATCTACCTTTATTGACCTTTATTTACCTTTATTTACTTTTTATTGACCTTTATTTACCTTTATTTACTTTTTATTGACCTTTATTGACCTTTATTTACCTTTTATTGACCTTTATTTACCTTTTATTGACCTTTATTGACCTTTATTTACCTTTTATTGACCTTTATTGACCTTTATTGACCTTTATTTACCTTTATTGACCTTTATTTACCTTTTATCTACCTTTATTGACCTTTATTTACCTTTATCTACCTTTATTTCCCTTTATTTACCTTTATCTACCTTTATTGACCTTTATTTACCTTTATTGACCTTTATTTACCTTTATTGACCTTTATTGTACTTATGTATGGTATTGCTCCACTCATTGATTTTTATAGCATTTTTATGCCTCGCGTGCTTCAAATTTTGTTGTCTTTATTTACAATGACAATTTAAAAAAATCTATATTTTTTGCTTTATTTTTTGTTTTATCACATTTCAATAAATATATTATTTTCATGTTTAATTTAATAAAAAAATGGTTAAGTTTTAATTTAATTTAATTTAATTTAATTTAATTTAATTTTGGTTTGTTTTGGTTTAATTTATTTTCATTTATGTGAAGGGTATAGTTTCATTTTATATTAATTTAATTTAATTTAAAGCAGTTTTTATTTTATTTTATTTCATGATTTTAGTTTCATTACATTGAATTTAAAATTAATTGAATTTAAGTTTTTATTTTATTTTAATTTAAGAGTTCAGTTTCATTTCATTTTATTTAAAATTAATTGAAATTAATTTAGGTTTTATTTTAATTTAAGAGTTTAGTTTCATTTCATTTTATTTTGTTTGGGTTTAATTTAATTTAACTTACTTTATGTTTAGGGTTTGATTTAAATAAATTTAAATCAGGTTTAGGTTTTTATTTGATTTTATCTTAAGAGTTTTATTTTCTTTTATCTAAAAATATATACAAAGTATATCTGGCATAATATATATAAAGTATATATTCTTTAATAATTCTTTAATTTAATTAAATTTAATTTTAATTGAGTTTCACTTGATTTTATTTTACTGTAGTTCAGCTGGGTTTAAATTTAAATTAAATTAAATGCATAACTATTTAAAAAATATTTAAAAAAAAATCTTTTTAAGAATTAAAAAAATTCTGAGGCCACTAATTGGCTGTGAGAGGTCACATGGTTCCCCTGCCTAATCCTAGCATAACTTTTCCCGGCTGTTATCAAAGAGTGTCGGAACGAGAGAGCCAATCAGAGCGCGCGTCCGAGCGGAGACGTTAGCATGCGTCTGTGGAGGGTCGTTGAACAATTAGCCTAACGTGTCGGGCGGACGCTAGCAGGCATCGATATTAGCTAGCTTCTTTCAGGCTAATCTGTTTGGTTCATTGGGTTAGCTGTTAGCATGTGGATTGCTGGTCCGCCCCCACTGAGAATGTTTTCGTTCTAGAACGGCGGCTAAAGGAGCGGCTAGCGAGCTAACTGTGTTTTCTTTCTCTGCAGTTTTTAATAGCCGGCCTGGTCGGGTCGGGTTGGGGCGGGGCGGTGCTCGACCGCAGCGTTAGCGTAGCGCTGCCATGCTGCTGCTGCCGCCTGGCCTCAAAAACGCCGTCCCCGCAGCTCCGTCTGCAGTTTGAAAATAGCACCCCCCCACCTCCTTCCCCCCGCCCCCCCCCAAAACAATGTCTTTGTACAGTAGCAAATACTACATCAACTAAATGAAGCATGTATATTAAGTATGACTAGATATATTTTTAAGTATTTTAATGTATTTAGTATTTATTCTCTACTTTTCCCAATTAAATTAAATTAAATTAAATTAAATTAAATTAAATTAAATTAAATTAAATTAAATTAAATTAAATTAAATTAAATTAAATTAAATTAAATTAAATTAAAAATTTATTTCTCTCATTTTTCTCTATTAATTGAGTATTTACTTACACAATTTTCCATTTCATGCATATATTAAGTGTTATATTAAATTAATATAATAATAATAATATTACTTGGTTACTTTGTTTTCATTTACATAATTTTATTAAATATTTTTCTACAAATTTGTTACATTTATTATTATTATTTTAATTTATTTATTAATGTAAGTTTTTCCTACTTTTTAATTATTTTTTTCTATTTTATGCAATATTTGCAAATATTTTGAATTTTGGGGGCAATTTTTTAAAATTATTATTATTATTATTTAATAATCACTTGCATTTCTTCGATGTTTATTTGTGTATTTGTACATCGTAAACAGTAAAAAAGAAACTATTTTATTATAAAAAAAATCTGTATTTATTTCTTAGTTTAATTCTTTCCTATTTTAAGAATTTTTTAATTAAAATTAATTTGTTAATTTTTTAATTAACAAATTTTAAAAAATCTTTAAAATTTGTTTAAAGTATTTACCATTTCACAAATTTTTAGGCATTCATATTTATTTGATTTTGTAAAATTTGTTTGCAAATTTAGATTTTTTTATTTTGTTCATTTATTTCATGTGTTATGCTTATTAAGGTTATTATGCTTACTATGTTAAAATTATATTTTATTTACTTTTTTATTTACTATTTGCTACTGATTATTTTTTCAATTTTATTCATTACATCTATTGATTTTTAACAAAATATTTTGGTACAATAAAAAAATTTTATTCATTCTTTTCTTTATTTTTTTCTTTCATTTTATTTATTATTCTTTTATAATTGCATTTGTAAATGTAGTATGTATTATTTATGTACATCTTTATTTTATTTTTTAACTTAAATTTTTTTTACTACCATTACAATTTTTTTTACTACCACTCTGCCACTTTTAAAATTTTTTTTTACTTTTCAAGATTTTTTTCCCCCCAAATTTATAAGCACAAGATTTATTTTTTTATTTGTACATAAAGGAGCCACCCTACCCGGGGGTCCACATCCAGGACCTTTTTGTCGCGCTTCCTCCTGAATAGGAGGCCGTTGGGGTCGTGGTAGATGACCTGGTAGTTGGGGCTGCAGGTGGAGGCGGAGACCCGTGTGGTCCAGTTGTAGAAGCTGCGAGCCAGAAGGAAACTATTTCATCATGTGTGCCCCGGCGACGGGGGGCGGCCTTGCGGCCACCCTTCAAACATCTCCCAAAGCGGTTGACCGTCTTCCGCCGACGAGTCGCAGATGATATAATTTTCCTTTGGGTTGAAAGAGGACAAAAACCTTAATTAGCCGCCCCGCCCCCCTTCCCCCCGGGCCCTGCTAGCTTGTAATTTAATGCATCAGCGTGAGCAGGCGGCGCTGTCAGCATTCTGCTTTCCTTCCACGGTGAAGGAAGTTTACACTCGCCGCCACGACCGCCATGTTGGATCACGTCGGGGTCACCGAGGTGGCAGACCCCGCCCACGCTGAAGGCATGCCCCCCCCAGCCTCGGACTTGTTTATTTATTGATGTAAGTTTTTCCGACTTTTTTATTTATTTTTTTCTATTTTATGCAATTATATAAATATTTTGAATTTTGGGGGTCAAATTTCTAAAATTATTATTATATTATTTAATATCTACTTACATTTTCATCAATGTTTATTTGTGTATTTGCACACCATCAACAGTAACAGTTATTTTAAATTAAAAAATGTTGACTTAGTTACTTTGTTTTTATTTACATAATTTTAATAAATATTTTTCCTACAAGTTTGTCACATTTATTATTATTTAATTACATTTATTTATTAATGTAAGTTTTTCCTGTTCTTTATTTTATTTTTTCCATTTCATGCAATTATATAAATATTTTTAATTTTGAGGGGCAAATTTCTAAATTATTATTATATTACTTAATATCTACTTACATTTTCTTCAATGTTTATTTATGTATTTGCACATCATAAACAGTAAAAAAGAAATAAAATATTTTTGGGAAGGTATTGAGTGTTATTTAAATTTTAAAAAATAATACTTTAGTTTGTTTTTATTTACATAATTTTAATAAATATTTTTCCTACAAGTTTGTCACATTTATTATTATTTATTTACATTTATTAATTAATGTAAGTTTTTCCTATTTTTTTAAATTTTATTTTTATATTTGATGCAATTATATAAATATTTTGAATTTTTGAGGGCAAATTTCAAAACTTTTTATTTAATGTTAACTTACATTTTTTTCAATGTTTATTTGTGACATCATAAACAGTAAAAAAGAAATTATTTATATTATTTAAAAAATATTTGGTATTTATTTCTTTGTTTACAGCCATCCTATTTTAAGAATTTATATTATTTTATGAAGTATTTAACGTTTCTTACATTTTTAGATATTCATATTTATTTGATTTTTTTACAATTTGTTTGCCAATTTAGATTATTTTATTTTGTTTATTAATAAATGATTTATGCTTATTAAGATTATGTTAAAACGATGTTTTATTTTCTTGTTTGCTACTGATTTCATTTTTCAATTTTATTGATTTTTAACAAAATATTTTGGCACAAAAAATTTTATTCATTCTTTTAAAAAAAAATTATTTCATGTTATTTATTATTCTTTTATAATTGCATTTGAAAATCTATAAAATGTAGTAGTATGTATTATTTATGTACATATTTATTTTTTTAAATTTATTTTATTTTTTAACTTTTTTCAAACACCTTTTTAATTTCACTTTGCCACTTTTTTTTTATTTTTTAAGTTTTTTTTTTCCACCAATTTTTTTCAAACGTGAAGGATGCTAAAAGCAATCCAACTCCGGCTCTTCCAACATTCGGGAAGGGGAGGGATCGGCGGATGAGCGGAATATTTGCGTAGTGCAGGCGAGAGGCTGGAGGGGAGACCAAAATACCCAGCAGGCCATTGTTTGCTCAGGAAATGGTTTTAGCTTTTCGGAGTGGTGATCTATTCCCAAGGACCACGTGGGCGGGACCTGCCCCGCCCCCCTCCGGGCAGGAACGCGGCAAACAGATGCTGACTAAGACCAAGAAAGGTACAAATATAATAATCAGCAGTATTATACGTCATGTACTTCAAGAAAAATATTTCATGTATTTTATCTCATGTGTGATTTATTTCATTTTTACTATATATCCTATTATTTTTTTTATAATTTTTTATATATTATTATTTTTATATTATTATTATTATTTAATTATTTAATTATTTTATTTCATATCATTCGTATACAGAAATACTATTTATTTCAACTGCTTTTAAAATCAATATGTAATATTTAATATTTTTTACCGTATGTATTTCTTTTATTGTGTATTATTTATTATAAAATATATCACAAAAACTGTTATTAAAGTCATAATTTGAACGTGTGATATTGTGAGGAAAAAACCAAGTCGTGTTATTATTACTTTATGATTATTTTAATTACTTAAATTAAGTGAATTTACATAATAATTCTACATTTTTTAACAGGTTTTACATTAAACATATTATTTCATGTATTTTATATTTTATTGTTGTTATGCATACATTTTTACTATATATATATTTTTTTATCTATATTCATATATATATGATATATATAACAATTTAGTTTATTATTTATTAAATGAATAGGTAATTTTTTTAAATTGATCTACATAATAATTATATATCATGTAATACTTAAAATTTTCAATAGTTGCAAAATATTTATTTATTTATATTAGACAGTACACATTATATTATGTGTATCTATTAAAAATAAATTATTTGAAGTTTATTATAATATATTATGTATTTATTTCCCAAATATCAGACATATCTATAATAATAATAATAATAATACATTTTTACAATTTTCTTTATTAATTAATTCATTATAGATGCAATTCATAATTGTAATAAATGTCATGCTTGTCTATGTATGCAGTACGCCACTATGAGGAAATACTGATAAATATAAATAAATAAATCAAATACTAGAGGAAAATTCATAAAAAAATAATAACCCCATGTAATTTCATTTTTTATTTATTTATTTGTTTATTTAATTATTTATTTAGGTATATACTGTATATACTATATATATATATATATATATATAGTAAAAATTCATTTCAATGTAATTTAATATAATGTAATTTATATTATCAAATTAATAATGTATAAATGTCTGAATTGGTTATTTTTATTACAGTTATTACTATTTATTGATATTCTATTTAATATTTCATTATTCATTTTATTTACCTCATATTTAATTATTTTTATTAAAACTAAACTTATTTTTATTAAAACTAAACTAAAATAAAATAAAATAAAATAAAATAAAATAAAATAAAATAAAATAAAATAAAATAAAATAAAATTATGTATAATCAAATTAATAATGTATAAATGTATGAATGTGTTATTTTTATTACAGTTATTACTATTGTATTTATTATTTCATGATTTATTTTATTTACCGCATATTTAATTATTTTTATTAAAACTAAACTTATTTTTATTAAAACTAAACTAAAATAAACTAAAATAAAATAAACTAAAATAAACTAAACTAAACTAAACTAAACTAAACTAAAATAAAATAAAATAAAATAAAATAAAATAAAATAAAATAAAATAAAATAAAATAAAATAAAATAAAATAAAATAAAATAAAATAAAATAAAATAAAATAAAATAACTGAGATGGGGAAGGGCTCACATCAGTGAGAAGAGCCAAAAGACCGTGAATCTTGCAGTGGGATGCTAATACGCTACTTTCCCGGATTCAACATAAAATAGCAACAATAACAAAAACCGTCAGTCAAGGGGGCTCTTGCAGTGACACAATCACTGACATGTACTAGTTTGACCCCCCCCCACCCCCCCATTAGAAATGTAAGTGTCTGCTGGCTGACCTCTGAAAACACGACGCTAACACACACTCCACCTCGCCGCCACTTGTACGTGACCCGGTGGGATTTTTAGCGGCGGGGTGCGATGCCGGTGATGGGCTGCTCGGCGCTCCCGTGTGGAATGCCGCGGCGGTTTCTGATAGCGGCCGGCGACGTCAAATAAAAGATGCTTCACCTGTCAGCCGACGCCCGCATTTTTAGCTCACACATGCTAGGTCAGCAGTTCAGTACTGTGCGTTGGCGACGCCGGGGTGGCTACGTCATGCTAAAGTGCTAGCATTACACATCGTGCTAGGTATTACCAGCTCCGTTTTTATGCTAATAGATAGGATAGAATAGTGGCCAGGGAGTTAGGAAGGAGTTGTTACTGCTTCAAAACATTCCCCTGCCTAGTGCCACTAGTGGCCATTCATCTTTGTACTGTTGTTAGCACCTGTTGTTAGCCACTAAGCTAATTGGTAGGAGATAATAGTGGCCAGGGAGTTAGAAAGGAGTTGTTACTGCTTCAAAACACTCCCCTGCCTAGTGCCACTAGTGGCCATTCTTGTTGTGGAATGACTGTTGTAAGCACCTGTTGTTAGCCACTAAGCTAATAGATAGGAGAGAATATTGGCCAAGGAGTTAGGAAGGAGTTGTTACTGCTTGAAAACATTCCCCTGCCTAGTGCCACTAGTGGCCATTCTTGTTGTGGAATGACTGTTGTAAGCACCTGTTGTTAGCCACTAAGCTAATAAGTAGGAAAGAATAATGGCCAGGGAGTTAGAAAGGAGTTGTTACTGCTTGAAAACGTTCCCCTGCCTAGTGCCACTAGTGGCCATTCTTGTTGTGGAATGACTGTTGTAAGCACCTGTTGTTAGCCACTAAGCTAATAGGTAGGAGAGAATAGTGGCCAGGGAGTTAGGAAGAAGTTGTTACTGCTTCAAAACATTCCCCTGCCTAGTGCCACTAGTGGCTATTCATCTTTGTACTGTTGTAAGCACCTGTTGTTAGCCACTAAGCTAATTGGTAGGAGATAATAGTGGCCAGGGAGTTAGAAAGGAGTTGTTACTGCTTCAAAACACTCCCCTGCCTAGTGCCACTAGTGGCCATTCTTGTTGTGGAATGACTGTTGTAAGCACCTGTTGTTAGCCACTAAGCTAATAGATAGGAGAGAATATTGGCCAAGGAGTTAGGAAGGAGTTGTTACTGCTTGAAAACATTCCCCTGCCTAGTGCCACTAGTGGCCATTCTTGTTGTGGAATGACTGTTGAAAGCACCTGTTGTTAGCCACTAAGCTAATAGGTAGGAGAAAATAGTGGCCAGTAGTTAGGAAGGAGTTGTTACTGCTTGAAAACATTCCCCTGCCTAGTGCCACTAGTGGTGATTCATCTTTGTACTGTTGTAAGCACCTGTTTTTAGCCACTAAGCTAATTAGCTTTTTTTTATTAGCTTAAATTCCGGTCGGGTCTCAGTAAGGCATGCTAGCTCCACCTACAGCACCGGAGTGAAATATCAATTGCGTTATTTTGCGTTAGCATTTCTCGTGTTAGCCGCTACGCTAACATGTAGGAGTAAATGTAACGACATGGGCGATGCATAGCGAGCACAAGCTAATATTGTTTTTCATGTTTTAGTGTGGATTTGGAATATTTGCAGGACTTTGTAGACATGGAAGCTCCATCCGATCCTCCCCCCGACTCTTTAATAAGATTTCCTTCCCCTTCAAACCCGCCCCCCCAACTCTCGGACCCCCCGAGCCATGTCAAGGTTTTACAGTGGAAGGAGACTCACCATAAATCCAAGGGTCCTGGCATGAGTCGCTTCTTTGCGCTGAAATACGCCTGAAAGTCCTGGACCTCCAGTCTGTGGGCGTAGTCTATATAGCCAGACACTTCCTGTCCGAGAGCGTTCCGATCTCGTATGAAGATCAGCGACTGTGGAGGGACGGGAGGCGAAGGAGGAAAGCCTCTGCGTAAATAATCACAGCTGAGAGGAATCCTAGAAGGTCGGTGGGACTTGTTAGACACGTCTTACAAATCCTCCCACTCTCCAGCTCGTGTTCAAGTCCCCGTTCCGATCACGACGACTCCCACCGCCCGTGTCGTTCCTGTCAGGGACCCAGCGGGTCTAAGCGCTCTAAGCTGCTCCGTTAAGTAAGTTCCATTCCAACACGCCTACGGTCGATACTGGGAATGACTTGAAGGATGGAGGGGATCTTTGGGGCCAACATCGGGGAAAGCATCAGGTCCAGACCAAAGGGAGAATCCTCTATGAATACGTCTACTCAACAGTACTTCAAAGACCGTATAGTACTTCTATGGCTGTATAGGACTGGTAGTTTAATCCTAGACTAGGAGTCTAGGATTGTAAAGTAGTTCTAGGTCTGTAAAGTAGTCTAGGACTGCAAGTAGATGTAGGTCTGTAAAGTAGTTCTAGGTCTGTAAAGTAGTCTAGGACTGCAAGTAGTTCTAGGTCTGTAAAGGAGTCTAGGACTGCAAGTAGTTCTAGGTCTGTGAAGAAGTCCAGGACTGCAAGTAGTTCTTGGTCTGTGAAGAAGTCTAGGACTGCAAGTAGTTCTAGGTCTGTAAAATAGTCTAGGACTGCAAGTATTTCTAGGTCTGTGAAGGAGTCTAGAACTGCAAGTAGGTCTAGATCTGTAAAGGAGTCTAGGACTGCAAGTAGTTCTAGGTCTGTGAAGTAGTTCTAGGTCTGTAAAGTAGTAGGACTGCAAGTAGTCTAGGTCTGTAAAGTAGTCTAGGACTGCAAGTAGTTCTAGGTCTGTGAAGGAGTCTAGGACTGCAAGTCGATGCAGGACTGCAAGTAGTCTAGGTCTGTAAAAGGGTCTAGGACTGCAAGTAGTTCTTGGTCTGTGAAGGAGTCTAGGACTGCAAGTAGTTCTAGGTCTGTAAAGGAGTCTAGGACTGCAAGTAGTTCTAGGTCTGTAAAAGAGTCTAGGACTGCAAGTAGTTCTAGGTCTGTAAAAGAGTCTAGGACTGCAAGTAGTTCTAGGTCTGTGAAGGAGTCTAGGACTGCAAGTAGTTCTTGGTCTGTGAAGGAGTCTAGGACTGCCAGTAGTTCTAGGTCTGTAAAGTAGTCTAGGACTCCACGTAGTTCTAGGTCTGTGAAGGAGTCTAGGACTGCAAGTAGTTCTAAGTTTGTGAAGGAGTCTAGGACTGCAAGTCGATGTAGGACTGCAAGTAGTTCTAGGTCTGTGAAGTAGTCTAAGACTGCAAGTAGTCTAGGTCTGTAAAATAGTCTTGGACTGCAAGTAGTTCTAGGTCTGTGAATGAGTCTAGAACTGCAAGTAGTTCTAGGTCTGTAAAGTAGTCTAGGACTGCAAGTAGTTCTAGGTCTGTAAAAGAGTCTAGGACTGCAAGTAGTTCTTGGTCTGTAAAGTAGTCTAGAACTGCAAGTAGATCTAGGTCTGTGAATGAGTCTAGGACTGCCAATGGTTTTAGGTCTGTGAAGTAGTCTTGGACTGCAAGTAGTTCTAGGTCTGTAAAGTAGTCTAGGACTGCAAGTAGTTCTAGGTCTGTGAAGTAGTCTAGGACTGCAACTAGTTTTGGGTCTGCAAATGAGTCTAGGACTGCAAGTAGTCCTAAGTTTGTGAAGGAGTCTAGGACTGCAAGTCGATGCAGGACTGCAAGTAGTTCTCGGTCTGTAAAAGAGTCTAGGACTGCAAGTAGTTCTTGGTCTGTAAAGTAGTCTAGGACTGCAAGCAGTTCTGGGTCTGTGAAGGAGTCTAGAACTGCAAGTAGTTCTTGGTCTGTAAAGTAGTCTAGGACTGCAAGCAGTTCTGGGTCTGTAAAGGAGTCTAGAACTGCAAGTAGTTCTAGGACTGTGAAGTAGTCTTGAACTGCAAGTAGATCTAGGTCTGTGAATGAGTCTAGGACTGCAAGTAGTTTTAGGTCTGCAAACGAGTCTAGGACTGCAAGTAGTTCTAGGTCTGTAAAAGAGTCTAGGACTCCACGTAGTTCTATGTCTGTAAAGTAGTCTAGAACTGCAAGTAGTTCTAGGACTGTGAAGTAGTCTTGAACTGCAAGTAGATCTAGGTCTGTGAATGAGTCGAGGACTGCCAGTAGTTTTAGGTCTGTGAAGTAGTCTTGGACTGCAAGTAGTTCTAGGTCTGTAAAGTAGTCTAGGACTGCAAGTAGTTCTAGGTCTGTAAAGTAGTCTAGGACTCCACGTAGTTCTAGGTCTGTGAAGGAGTCTAGGACTGCAAGTAGTTCTAAGTTTGTGAAGGAGTCTAGGACTGCAAGTCGATGTAGGACTGCAAGTAGTTCTAGGTCTGTGAAGTAGTCTAGAACTGCAAGTAGTTCTAGGTCTGTAAAGTAGTCTAGGACTGCAAGTAGTTCTAGGTCTGTAAAAGAGTCTAGGACTGCAAGTAGTTATTGGTCTGTAAAGTAGTCTAGAACTGCAAGTAGTTCTAGGTCTGTAAAGTAGTCTAGGACTCCACATAGTTCTAGGTCTGTGAAGTAGTCTAAGACTGCAAGTAGTTCTAGGTCTGTGAATGAGTCTAGAACTGCAAGTAGTTCTAGGTCTGTAAAAGAGTCTAGGACTGCAAGTAGTTATTGGTCTGTAAAGTAGTCTAGGACTCCACATAGTTCTAGGTCTGTAAAGTAGTCTAGGACTGCAAGTAGTTCTAAGTCTGTAACATAGTCTAGGACTGCAAGTAGTTCTAGGTCTGTAAAGTAGTCTAGGACTGCAAGTAGTTCTTGGTCTGTAAAGTAGTCTAGGACTGCAAGTAGTTCTAGGTCTGTGAAGGAGTGTAGAACTGCAAGTAGTTCTAGGTCTGTAGAGTAGTCTAGGACTGCAAGTAGATGTAGGTATGTAAAGGAGTCTAGGACTGCAAGTAGTTCTAGGTCTGTAAAGTAGTCTAGGACTGCAAGTAGTTCTAGGTCTGTAAAGTAGTCAAAGCATGTTAGCATGGCTGAATGACTGACAGACGTCAGACCATCTGATGGAAAGGAGGGACCCGGCCCTCGGACAAGGTATCCCCCCGTCCCCGAGGCAAGATGAAAGGGTCCTTTGATGGTGCTGATAAGGGTCCAAGACAAAAGCCACCAGGACCTCCACAACGCCGCGTTTTGCCTGCCTTTTATTTCCCCTCCAGAGACTCGTTGAGGACGGTTATTGTCTCTGAATGAGACCCCACGTGGCCCCCGGATCCCCGGGGCGGGGTGGACCAGGTCCCATCTGCGGATGCCTTCACGGGACGGGGCGTGAGATTAGCGGCGGCGCTGCTTTCAAACATTTAAAACAGATGCTATCAGATTAGCAGATGGCGGGCCGTCCCGGGCCAGATACGCCGTCGTGGAGCGTCGCCCCCCCGCCGCCCCTCGGTACTCCCCGCAGCCCGCCTTGAAAAGACATCACGGGTGACAGGGAAGGACGGGAGGAGGAAGTTTAGGGCATCTCTGATGGAAGGAGACACATGACGCTCGGTGAAGTTTCATGGCTTTTAGGTCCCTCATCAATCCTTCATGGGCGTCCTTTCCCACTCGGGTTTCCCCGGACCTTCTGATGAAGATCTCAGGGTCCACGGAGCCGAAGCTCAGCCATGAAGTCTTATTGCTGGACAATATGGCCGTTATTACCTCCACCAAGGAGCAGTTATGTAGACTCTACTCATTAGTTCCTCAGTAACTACTCAAAATGTACCTGCCTTAGTTCCCCAGTAACTACTCATTAGCTTGTCATTAGTTCCTCAGTAACTACTCATTAGCTTCTCATTAGTTCCCCAGTAACTACTCATTAGCTTGTCATTAGTTCCTCAGTAACTACTCATTAGCTTCTCATTAGTTCCTCAGTAACTACTCATTAGCTTCTCATTAGTTCCCCAGTAACTACTCATTAGCTTGTCATTAGTTCCTCAGTAACTACTCATTAGCTTCTCATTAGTTCCTCAGTAACTACTCATTAGCTTCTCATTAGTTCCTCAGTAACTACTCTTTAGCTTGTCATTAGTTCCTCAGTAACTACTCATTAGCTTCTCATTAGTTCCTCAGTAACTACTCTTTAGCTTGTCATTAGTTCCTCAGTAACTACTCATTAGCTTCTCATTAGTTCCCCAGTAACTACTCATTAGCTTGTCATTAGTTCCTCAGTAACTACTCATTAGCTTGTCATTAGTTCCTCAGTAACTACTCATTAGCTTCTCATTAGTTCCTCAGTCACTACTCATTAGCTCCTCATTAGTTCCTCAGTAACTACTCATTAGCTTCTCATTAGTTCCTCAGTAACTACTCATTAGCTTGTCATTAGTTCCTCAGTAACTACTCATTAGCTTGTCATTAGTTCCTCAGTAACTACTCATTAGCTTCTCATTAGTTCCTCAGTAACTACTCATTAGCTTCTCATTAGTTCCTCAGTAACTACTCATTAGCTTGTCATTAGTTCCTCAGTAACTACTCATTAGCTTGTCATTAGTTCCTCAGTAACTACTCATTAGCTTCTCATTAGTTCCTCAGTAACTACTCATTAGCTTCTCATTAGTTCCTCAGTAACTACTCAAAATGTACCTGCCTTAGTTCCCCAGTAACTACTCATTAGCTTGTCATTAGTTCCTCAGTAACTACTCATTAGCTTCTCATTAGTTCCCCAGTAACTACTCGTTAGCTTCTCATTAGTTCCTCAGTAACTACTCATTAGCTTCTCATTAGTTCCTCAGTAACTACTCTTTAGCTTGTCATTAGTTCCTCAGTAACTACTCATTAGCTTCTCATTAGTTCCTCAGTAACTACTCTTTAGCTTGTCATTAGTTCCTCAGTAACTACTCATTAGCTTCTCATTAGTTCCCCAGTAACTACTCATTAGCTTGTCATTAGTTCCTCAGTAACTACTCATTAGCTTGTCATTAGTTCCTCAGTAACTACTCATTAGCTTCTCATTAGTTCCTCAGTCACTACTCATTAGCTCCTCATTAGTTCCTCAGTAACTACTCATTAGCTTCTCATTAGTTCCTCAGTAACTACTCATTAGCTTGTCATTAGTTCCTCAGTAACTACTCATTAGCTTGTCATTAGTTCCTCAGTAACTACTCATTAGCTTCTCATTAGTTCCTCAGTAACTACTCATTAGCTTCTCATTAGTTCCTCAGTAACTACTCATTAGCTTGTCATTAGTTCCTCAGTAACTACTCATTAGCTTGTCATTAGTTCCTCAGTAACTACTCATTAGCTTCTCATTAGTTCCTCAGTAACTACTCATTAGCTTCTCATTAGTTCCTCAGTAACTACTCATTAGCTTGTCATTAGTTCCTCAGTAACTACTCATTAGCTTGTCATTAGTTCCTCAGTAACTACTCATTAGCTTCTCATTAGTTCCTCAGTAACTACTCATTAGCTTCTCATTAGTTCCTCAGTAACTACTCAAAATGTACCTGCCTTAGTTCCCCAGTAACTACTCATTAGCTTGTCATTAGTTCCTCAGTAACTACTCATTAGCTTCTCATTAGTTCCCCAGTAACTACTCGTTAGCTTGTCATTAGTTCCTCAGTAACTACTCATTAGCTTCTCATTAGTTCCCCAGTAACTACTCATTAGCTTGTCATTAGTTCCTCAGTAACTACTCAAAATGTACCTGCCTTAGTTCCCCAGTAACTACTCATTAGCTTGTCATTAGTTCCTCATTAGCTTCTCAGTAGTTCCTCAGTAACTACTCAAAAGCCACCAGCCCAAAACAGGTGCTGTGACCTCACCGAGCCCCGGCGCCCCCCGTTTTATGGCAGCCGTCAGAGTGCGGAGGGGGCCTGAGAAGCCGAGGGCGGCCCCGGTCCCAGGTAGACACCCTGGTCTTTGTGACACCCAATCTAAGCCGGCTGCTCTTTCAAACGCTCGTCTTACGCGCTCGCAGTTGAAATTTCAGCTGCGAGCGGCCGTGACCTTCAAGACGAGGCTTGTGTAAACCAGAGGGGGAACAGTAGAGCCGGGTGGGGTGGGGTGGGGTCGGGTGGGGGCGGGGGTCCTTTAAATCCGTCATCCGTGCGCTTCAGGAACACAACAAAGAGCCTCAAATCCTCACGGGGCACCGCCCCGCCCTGCCGAACTCCACTTTGAACGTGTTTATGCGCTCGCAAACAAACACTGAAACTTGAAGAGCGTTAACGGGCCTAATGAGTGTGCGCCCCCGCGCCCCCATGCCCCCATGCCCCCACCCCTCGCCAACACACGGGGAGATATGGAATGGAAAGAAATGTCATCTTATTTCAACCTACAGATAAATAGAACATTGAAATAATAAAGGATTAAAATACATGTTCATAATAATAATAATAATAATAATAATAATAATAATAATAATAATAATAATAATAATAATAATAGAAATACATGTTAATGACAACAAAATTATTTAAAATAAAATAACACAGTTGTGTTTATTTATTTATGATATTTTTTTTTTTACTTAAAATGATTCATTTTTATTTAAACTAAAAAAGATTAAAATACATGTTCATAATAATAATAATAATAATAATAATAATAATAATAATAATAATTGAAATACATGTTAATGACAACCAAATAATTTTCAATAAAATAACACAGTTGTGTTTATTTATTTATGACATTATTATTTCATTTTTTTACTTAAAATGATTCATTGTTATTTAAACTAAAAATGATTAAAATACATTTTAGTAAGAACAAAATTAATTTCATTAAAACAAAAACAATCTTTATTTATTTAAATTTACCATGTGTTTTTTTAAACCTTATTATTCAATTAAAAATGGAAATTATTAAATTTATTTTAACTAAAAACAATTAAAATACATGTTAATATGGAATGGAAAGAAATGCCATCTTATTTCAACCTACAGATAAATAGAACATTGAAATAATAAAGGATTAAATACATGTTCATAATAATAATAATAATAATAATAATAATTGAAATACATGATAATGACAACAAAATTATTTTAAATAAAATAACACAGTTGTGTTTATTTATTTATGACATTATTATTTCATTTTTTTACTTAAAATGATTCATTTTTATTTAAACTAAAAATGATTAAAATACATTTTAGTAAGAACTAAATTAATTTCATTAAAACAAAAACAATCTTTATTTATTTAAATTTACCATGTGCTTTTTTTAAACCTTATTATTCAATTAAAAATGGAAATTATTAAATTTATTTTAACTAAAAACAATTAAAATACATGTTAGTAAGAACAACATTATTGTAATTAAAACAAAAAATCTTTATTTATTTAAATTTACCATATATTTTTTTTAAACCTTATTATTCAATAAAAAAATAGAAATAATTAAATTTATTTTAACTAAAAATGATTAAAATACATGTTAGTAAGAACAAAATTATTTTCATTAAAACAAAAAAATCTTTATTTATTTAAATTTACCATGTGTTTTTTAAACGTTATTATTCAATAAAAAAATAGAAGTTATTAAATTTATTTTAACTAAAAACGATTAAAATACATGTTAGTAAGAACAAAATGATTTTCATTAAAACAAAAAAATCTTTATTTATTTAAATTTACCATGTGTTGTTTTAAACCTTATTATTCAATAAAAAATAGAAAGTATTAAATTTATTTTAACTAAAAACGATTAAAGTACATGTTAATAAAAATTTATTATTTTAAAGAAAATAATGATTTTTTATTTGTTAAAATATATAAAAATTAAAATATTAAATTTGTTGAACATAACATAATATACAACATGCATTATTTATTTATTTATTTATTTATTTATTTATTTATTTATTTATTTATTTATTTATTTATTTATTTATTTATTTATTTAAAATAATTTATTTTTATCAACGCCGGCTCCTTTAAGTTGAAATAACCGTCTGAAAAATGACTCCGAATGTGAGCTAGTGTGAGCAAGTTCTTGCGGCTGAGCGCGGCGTTA
This sequence comes from Doryrhamphus excisus, assembly GCF_030265055.1. Taxonomy (NCBI): domain Eukaryota; kingdom Metazoa; phylum Chordata; class Actinopteri; order Syngnathiformes; family Syngnathidae; genus Doryrhamphus; species Doryrhamphus excisus. Next base: position 25,332,939 of record NC_080469.1, on the reverse strand, counting down.
GCATCCACGCGGCGTTAGCATCCACGCGGCGTTAGCCAAGTTTCATTTTCTATCCACAAATAAATCCAAAAAGTGCGGTTTCGATTGTTGGGGTCTGGAGAGATGGTTCCATTCCGCCCCTGTGACTGTGACGCTAGTGACTACGGGGGTTTGTATTGTGTTTCTTGTGTGCGCTCGCAATAAGGATGGAAATAATCAGAGGACATTTTTATACTGCTGCTTATAATTACAGGGCGTGTCGGCAGACAGATGTCTTGGCAGCGACAGCAAAAATGCTCCAGTCCACGCTTCAAAGGAAGCTCTCGCTCCGCACGGCGGTTTTGCTCGTATATCTGGCTTCTCTCAGCACGCCAGCGGGAAACAAAATACTTTTTTTAACACTTATTATATTATATTCTTATTATATTCTTATTATATATATATATATTCAAATCGATTTTTTTATGCAATAAATTTTGCAAGTATAAAGGCAAAATATTAAGAGAAAAAAAGTGGCCAGCTTATGAAAAAGAAAGTCATGTTACATTGTGATATTATGGTATATATATATATATATATATATATATATATATATATATATATATATATATATATATATATATATATATATATATATATATATATATATATATATATTTATTATATATAAATATATAATAATATATATAATATTTATAAAAAAATATAATAACAATTATATATGTATTATATATAAATATATATAATAATAAATATTCATTATATATATTATATTATAAATATTTAAGAAAAATACATTTAAAAAAAGTTGTAATATTATGAGAAACAAAATAATTTTAGGAAAATTAGATTGGGAAAAAAGTCATAAGTCATGAACAGTTTTGAAAATATTTTTAATATTTTTAATATATTTTTAATATTTTTATAATAAAATAAAATAACATAAAATAAAATAAACCATTTAGTAGCACAAAATGGAAACATTGAGAAAAAAAATGTAACTTATTTTTCTGAAGTCAAGTTTTTCAGTATAAAATAAAATAAAATAAAATAAAATAAAATAAAATAAAATAAAATAAAATAAAATAAAATAAAATAAAATAAAATAAAATAAAATAAAATAAAATAAAATAAAATAAAATAAAATAAAATAAAATAAAATAAAATAAAATAAAATTTGGCGTAACTATGTTTGGATAAAAGTTGTATATAAAGTCAAAATATGACAGAATAATGATAACAGAACTGGAAAAAAAAATAATTTTACAGAATAAAGTCAAAATATAAAGAGAAAAAAATGGTCAATTTTACAAGACGTTTTGTCATAAGCCGTAATGTTATGAAAAACAAATAAGACAATCAGGAAAGTTTTACTCTTTGCAAAACTAGGTTGGGGGGGGGGGGTCAAACATCCTAGGAAGCAAATCTAGATTACTAGAGCAAAACGTACAGGAAGAAAGTCGAGGGTCGATGCATATGAATCAGCAACGCGGCGGCAGGTGTCCTCCTCATGGCGTACGACTCCGCCCACTGAGGTTAGTTAGCCTGCAGGCCAGATCCCCAAAAAGGGGGGGGGGGGGCAATCAGACCTTCGTTTCTTGAACGCAACCCGTTGGCCGCAAAATAAGAGGCTTGAACCCACGCGCTCCAAATTACAGGGCACTCCGAATCACATTTTTTCTATCCTGCGCCGCCCCCCCCCCCCCTCCCATCCACCCCCCAACCCCACCCCCACCTCGCCCACATTTAGACATTCTATTAAAATCTGATTTTTTTTCCTCCACCTGTGTTACGTCATGCGTGGCACATAGAAGCTTTTATTTGTACGCTTTTATTGTGGAAGCTCCGCAGCTACTTCCTGCTACAATAATCATTGTAGCCGAAGGCTAAGCGTCCATAGTTTGCATTATTTAAAAACATATAACACATAAATATTTAGTAAATATAAAAAATACTACTAATAAAATAAAAAAGTAAAAAAACTTCATTAATATATGATATAATAAAATGTTATATTAAATGTGAATGTTTTTGAAAATATTATTTTTTATATTTTTAAATATTTTTTATTTTATTTAATATTATTATATGTAATATATATAAACATTCTATGTAATGTATAAATAAAACTTTAATGTTTATAATAATCAATATAGACATATATATATATATATACACATTATACATAATGTATATAAATATCATAAACTTGACATATATCAAATATTTAATAAAAATATTTCCGATAGATATACATACAACATGAAATATGTAGTTTTCATTATTTAAAAACACATATAAATATATAGTAAATATAAAAAATACTACTAATGAAATTAAAATAAAGTAAAAATAAAGTTTAAAAAAATCATTATATATGATATACTAAAAGGTTATGTTATATATGAATAGTTTTGAAAATATTTTTAATATTATTAATAAATAAAATAAAATGAAATAAAATGAAATAAAATAAAATAAAATAAAATAAAATAAAATAAAATAAAATAAAATAAAATAAAATAAAATAAAATAAAATAAAATAAAATAAAATAAAATAAAATAAAATAAAATAAAATAAAATAAAATAAAGCATTTATTAGCACAGAATTGAAACATTAAGAAAAAAAAATAAACTTATTTTTCTGAAGTCAGTAAATTCAGTAAAGTAAAAATCAAATTAAATTAAATTAAATTAAATTAAATTAAATTAAATTAAATTAAATTAAATTAAATTAAATTAAATTAAATTAAATTAAATTAAATTAAATTAAATTAAATTAAATTAAATTAAATTAAATTAAATTAAATTAAATTAAATTAAATTAAATTAACCATTTAATAGCACAGAATTGAAACATTCAGGAAAAAAATTAAAGGTATTTTTCTGAAGTCATTAAATTCAGTAAAGTAAAAGTAAAGTAAAGTAAAGTAAAGTAAAGTAAAGTAAAGTAAAGTAAAGTAAAGTAAAGTAAAGTAAAAGCAAAATTAAATTAAATTAAATTAAATTAAATTAAATTAAATTAAATTAAATTAAATTAAATTAAATTAAATTAAATTAAATTAAATTAAATTAAATTAAATTAAATTAAATTAAATTAAATTAAATTAAATTAAATTAAATTAAATTAAATTAAATTAAATTAATCATTTAATAGCACAGAATTGAAACATTCAGGAAAAAAATTAAAGGTATTTTTCTGAAGTCATTAAATTCAGTAAAGTAAAGTAAAGTAAAGTAAAGTAAAGTAAAGTAAAGTAAAGTAAAGTAAAGTAAAGTAAAGTAAAGTAAAGTAAAGTAAAGTTAAATTAAATTAAATTAAATTAAATTAAATTAAATTAAATTAAATTAAATTAAATTAAATTAAATTAAATTAAATTAAATTAAATTAAATTAAATTAAATTAATCATTTAATAGCACAGAATTGAAACATTCAGGAAAAAAATTAAAGGTATTTTTCTGAAGTCATTAAATTCAGTAAAGTAAAGTAAAGTAAAGTAAAGTAAAGTAAAGTAAAGTAAAGTAAAGTAAAGTAAAGTAAAGTAAAGTAAAGTAAAGTAAAGTAAAGTAAAGTAAAGTAAAGTAAAGTAAAGTAAAGTAAAGTAAAGTAAAGTAAAATTAAATTAAATTAAATTAAATTAAATTAAATTAACCATTTAATAGCACAGAATTGAAACATTCAGGAAAAAAATTAAAGGTATTTTTCTGAAGTCATTAAATTCAGTAAAGTAAAAGTAAAAGTAAAAGTAAAAGTAAAAGTAAAAGTAAAAGTAAAAGTAAAAATTAAATTAAATTAAATTAAATTAAATTAAATTAAATTAAATTAAATTAAATTAAATTAAATTAAATTAAATTAAATTAAATTAAATTAAATTAAATTAAATTAAATTAAATTAAGGTATTTTTCTGAAGTCATAATTAATTAGGACGATACGGAACGAATCAATCGGCGTCTTAGCCGTCACGCCGACAGGCGGCATCGCTTCCAGAGCTCGGTAACGGGGGCGGGGCTTTAAAAGACTGCTCCGGCGTTTTACGCGGTTTTCCAAACACAAATCAGTCCTCCGCCATGGCCGCCTAAGTGGCCTATCTTTTCCCTTCCCTTCGCTCCGACAACCATTTTTCCCACATTCCACTGGTTTTTAAATTACCAGTGGCGAGTGGAATACGAGTCCAGGGCCTAAAATACTCGCAAAGACGTGCCGTTCCAGAGAAAAGAGGGACGGGGGGGGGGGGCGGATTACGGGGACGTTAACTTTTCCCGAATCGTGACGGGGACCACACCTTTCGTTTGTGAGAACGCCGCGTGGGATGGGAGCGTCGGCACGCCGAGATGTCCAAACTGAAAATAGCTTTTGGCGCACAGGGACTCTGGTCCAGCGCCGGCGACCTTAATTCCGTTGTGCGTCTCGTTACGGCCGCAAACACGCGGCGCTCAGAAGCTCGCGTACCTCTGCCAGGGTCAACACAAAAAAAAGAGAGAGAACGAAGAGAACGAAGCCCAAATATTATTTTCGAAAAAAATGTATAATAATAAATAATAATAATTTAGACCATTTAGTAGCACAGAATTGAAACATTAAGGAAAAAAATAAAAAAATAAAATAAAATAAAATAAAATAAAATAAAATAAAATAAAATAAAATAAAATAAAATAAAATAAAATAAAATAAAATAAAATAAAATAAAATAAAATAAAATAAAATTAAATTAAATTAAATTAAATTAAATTAAATTAAATTAAATTAGGTGTAACTATGTTTGGATAAAAGTTGTATATAAAGTCAAAATATGTAAAATTTTGAAACATTAAGGAAAAAAATAAAAAAGTAAAGTAAAATTAAATTAAATTAAATTAAATTAAATTAAATTAAATTAAATTAAATTAAATTAAATTAAATTAAATTAAATTAAATTAAATTAAATTAAATTAAATTAAATTAAATTAAAATTAAAATTAAATTATATCAAATATTTAATAAAAACATTTCCGATAGATATACATACAACATGAAATATGTAGTTTTCATTATTTAAAAACACATATAAATATATAGTAAATATAAAAAATACTACTAATAAAATTTAAATAAAGTAAAAATAAAGTTTAAAAAAATCATTATTATATGATATACTAAAAGGTTATATTATATATGAATAGTTTTGAAAATATTTTTAATATTTTTAATAAAATGAAATAAAATAAAATAAAATAAAATAAAATAAAATAAAATAAAATAAAATAAAATAAAATAAAATAAAATAAAATAAAATAAAATAAAATAAAATAAAATAAAATAAAATAAAATAAAATAAAATAAAATAAAATAAAATAAAATAAAGCATTTAGTAGCACAGAATTGAAACATTAAGGAAAAAAAAAGTAAAATAAAATAAAATAAAATAAGATAAAATAAATAAAAATAAAAATAAAAATAAAAATAAAATAAAATAAAATAAAATAAAATAAAATAAAATAAAATAAAATAAAATAAAATAAAATAAAATAAAATAAAATAAAATAAAATAAAATAAAATAAAATAAAATAAAATTAGGTGTAACTATGTTTGGATAAAAGTTGTATATAAAGTCAAAATATGATTTAAAAAAAGACAGAAAAATGATAATAGAACTGGAAAAAAAACACGGGGACTCTGGTCCAACGCCGGCGACCTTAATTCCGTTGTGCGTCTCGTTACGGCCGCAAACACGCGGCGCTCAGAAGCTCGCGTACCTCTGCCAGGGTCAACACAAAAAAACGTTTCATGGACTTTTCTACCAAAAACCGTAATAATCCCGACTCCAGCTGCGTTCATAAAAACAACTAAAAATCCTAAAATCCCGCTGATGGACAAGCTAACACGACGGTAAAGATCTTTGAGGGACATACTTAGACCTCGGGAAGACAAGAAAAACCTCTATGAAGTATTTGTCCCAGTTTGCAACTTTCCGCCACAACGACTGCCTGACGTAACTCAGATGTCTCAGTCCAAGGCTACAATTAGCCTCCAAAGATGATCCAGACGGAGTCTCTGGTCCAAAGACTGATCCTACAGTCCATGACGTACCCAAACCATTCGCTTAAACAACAAACTCTTTGGTCAACCAAAGACTTTGGACCAAAGACTGACCGTTAGAACCAGAAAACTGCATTTCAGTGACTACTCGCTTGGTCAAAGAACTAATCCTATAGAGCAAAACCATTGGGTTAAAAAATGACCCAAGAGTCCAAACATTAGTCCAAAGACCAAGCCTACCAACCAACGAATGATCCTGCATTTCAAGGACTAATCGTGATTAATCCGTTATTCTACGGACCAAACTCATTTGTTTAAAAAAAACAATCCTGTAGTCCAAAACCCAAGTATTTCGTTCAAAGACCAATCCAACGGACCAAAGACTGACCGTTAGAACCAAAAAACCGATCCTACATTTCAGTTTCATTTGGTCAAAGGACAAGTCCTAAGGAGTAAAACCATTGGGTTAAAAAAAATGACCCAAGAGTCCAAACATTAGTCCAAAGACCAAGCCTACCAATGAACGAATGACCGTTTGAACCGTGAAACTGATCCTGTTGGTTTCCTGTAGTCCAAAGACTAAGTATTTAGTTCAAAGACTAAGTATTTAGTTCAAAGACCAATCCAACGGACCAAAGACTGACCGTTAGAACCAGAAAACTGATCCTACTCATTTGGTCAAAGGACAAATCCTATAGAGCAAAACCATTGGGTTAAAAAATGACCCAAGAGTCCAAACATTAGTCCAAAGACCAAGCCTACCAACCAACGAATGATCCTGCTTTCAAGAACTGATCGTTTGGTTTGGGGACAAATTCTACAAACCAAACTTATTTGTTTAAAAAAACAATCCTGTAGTCCAAAGACTAAGTATTTAGTTCGAAGACCAATCCAACGGACCAAAGACTGACCGTTAGAACCAAAAAACCGATCCTACATTTCAGTTTCATTTGGTCAAAGGATGGAGTAAAACCATTGGGTTAAAAAATGACCCAAGAGTCCAAACATTAGTCCAAAGACCAAGCCTACCAACTAACAAATGACCGTTTGAACCGTGAAACTGATCCTGTTGGTTTCCTGATCCGTTTGGTTTTGGGACAAATTCTACAAACCAAACTTATTTGTTTAAAAAAAACAATCCTGCAGTCCAAAGACCAAGTATTTAGTTCAAAGACCAATCCAACGGACCAAAGACTGACCGTTAGAACCAAAAAAACGATCCTACATTTCAGTGACTACTCGTTTGGTCTAAGGACAAATCCAATGGACCAAAACCATTTCCTTGAAAAAAAACCCCAATCCAACGGTCTAAGGATTCAATATTTGGTCCAACAACCAACACTAAAGTCCAAAGACTGCCCGTTTGAAGCAAAAAACTGATCCTGCATTTCAATGACTAATCTTTTGGTCAAAGGACAAGTCCTAAGGAGCAAAACCATTAGGTTAAAAAATGAGCCACCAGTCCAAACATTAACTGTCTGGTCCAATGACAAATCCTGCAGACCAACAACGGACCGTTTCCACGATAAAACCGAACAGACCCCGCACGCTACCACGCTTTTTCAAGTGGTCTACACAGACATAGATCTAGGTTCTGCGAGGAAGCATACAGACTGGACACTACTTTGACCAGTTCTTGGTTTTAGGGTTTAGGTTTTAGGTTTTAGGCTTAGGACGCAGAGACCGAGACAACATTTCAAAGACTGACCATAGTGTCTGAAAAGTACTCCAAAAGTCCAAAGACAGATTCTCTGGTCTCAAGACTGATCCTACAGTCCAGGGACTAATCAGACCTTCTGGTTCAAAGACCGACTCTTTCAAAAACATATTTTGAAGGTCATAAACAAGTTTTCTATGTCTTATATGTCTTATTTTATGTTATTAAGCCCACTATATTGGGTAATAGGAGTGTAAAGGTAACTATAGGGGTGTTATTTCATGTCTAGAGGGCTCTAATGATGTTAAAAAAACGTATTTAGAAGGTTGTAGACAGGTTTTCTATGTCTTATTTTCTCTTATTATGTCTACTATATTGGGTAATATGAGTGTAACAATCACTATAGGGGTGTTATTTCATGTCTGGAGGGCTCTAATAATGTTAAAAAACATATTTAAAAGTTGGTAAACAGGTTTTCTCTGTCTTATTTTCTCTTATTATGGCTTCTATATTGAGTAATGTGAATGTAAAGTTGACTATAGGGGTGCTATTTCATGTCTAGAGGGCTCTAATACTGTTAAAAAAACCTATTTAGAAGGTCGTAAACAGGTTTTCTCTGTCTTATGTGTCTTATTTTCTGTTATTGTGTCTACTATATTGGGTAATAAGAGTGTAACAATCACTATAGGGGTCTTATTTCATGTCTGGAGGGCTCTAATAATGTTAAAAAACATGTTTAAAAGTTGGTCAACAGGTTTTCTCTGTCTTATTTTCTCTTATCATGTCTACTCTGTTGAGTAATAGATGTGTAAAGGTGACTATAGGGGTGTTATTTCATGTCTAGAGGGCTCTAATAATGTTAAAAAAACATATTTAGAAGGTGGTAAACAGGTTTTCTCAGTCTTATTTTCTCTTATCATGTCTACTATATTGGGTAATAAGAGTGTAACAATCACTATAGGGGTGTTATTTCATGTCTAGAGGGCTCTACTAATGTTATAAAACATATTTAGAAGGTGGTAAACAGGTTTTCTCTGTCTTATTTTCTCTTATCATGTCTACTCTGTTGAGTAATAGACGTGTAACATGACTATAGGGGTGTTATTTCATTTCTAGGGATCTCTAATGATGTTAAAAAACATATTTAAAAGGTGGTAAACAGGTTTTCTCCGCCTTATATGTCTTAATTTCTGTTATTGTGTCTACTATATTGGGTAATAAGAGTGTAACAATCACTATAGGTGTGTTATTTAATGTCTGGAGGGCTCTAATAATGTTAAAAAACATATTTAAAAGTTGGTCAACAGGTTTTCTATGTCTTATTTTCTCTTATTATGTCTACTCTGTTGAGTAATAGATGTGTAACATGACTATAGGGGTGTTATTTCATTTCTAGGGGTCTCTAATAATGTTAAAAACATATTTTGTAGGTCGTAGAAAGGTTTTCTCTGTCTTATATGTCTTAATTTCTGTTATTGTGTCTACTATACTGGGTAATAAGAGTGTAACAATCACTATAGGGGTGTTATTTCATGTCTAGAGGGCTCTAATAATGTCAAAAAACATATTTAGAAGGTCGTAAACAGGTTTTCTCAATCTTATTTTCTCTTATCATGTCTACTATATTGGGTAATAAGAGTGTAACAATCACTATAGGGGTGTTATTTCATGTCTGGAGGGCTCTAATAATGTTAAAAAAACATGTTTAAAAGTTGGTAAACAGGTTTTCTCTGTCTTATTTTCTCTTATCGTGTCTACTATATTGGGTAATAAGAGTGTAACAATCACTATAGGGGTGTTATTTCATGTCTAGAGGGCTCTAATAATGTTAAAAAACATGTTTAAAAGTTGGTAAACAGGTTGTCTCTGTCTTATTTTCTCTTATTATGTCTACTCTGTTGAGTAATAGACGTGTAACATGACTATAGGGGTGTTATTTCAGGTCTAGAGGACTCTAATGATGTTAAAAAACATATTTAAAAGATGGTAAACAGGTTTTCTATGTCTTATTTTCTCTTATCATGTCTACTCTGTTGAGTAATAGACGTGTAAAGGTGACTATAGGGGTGTTATTTCATGTGTAGAGGGCTCTAATCATTGGTGGTCAACAGGTTTTTCTAGTACTACAAAATGATGACTTCCTCTGGGTAAAATTGCTGCAGTGTTTGTACGTTTTGGGAAGAATTACTAACAAAAACTGTGTTTGAATTTGAAAAAAAACCCAACACACTAATACGTGTTATCACAGTACTGCTGTACTTGGCAGAGGTATCCAGCACTGTGTACTTCTGTGTACTTCTCTTCCAGGTGAAGATGAGACCAGGACACGGTCCAAGTCCTGACCTATCTTTCTGGCCGTCCCCGACTGTTCTCTCTCGTACACGAGTGTGAAGTAGGCGGCGGGCCAACGAGGTTGCCCGTCTGCGGTCGAAGCCGCGCCACCTGCCACCGCGCGACGAGCGCTTGTTTTCTGGAAGAAAAACGTGCAAGGAAATTAGCAAGGAGGCCTGGCGAGGACGCCGGGTCGACGGTGAATTCCCAGCAGCACACGTGGAGCTTGGAAGCGCTCGGCCGGAGGACTTGACCTTGCGTCGCCGTCTTTATTGATCCTCAGAGGGTTTCAAGTGTTCTTTCCTACAGATTCTTTCCTGGACTTCCTGACAAGTAGCAGCCTGTGATTGGGAATTTATACTGTAGGATGTGAAAAACGACGTTCCCATACAACTCAGGTATTCTCTCACTCACTCGGGGCCTTCTTCACCCCAGCTCATTAAACGTATATAAGTAAGTAAGTATTGTTGACTGTACTGCATGTCCACTACACAGTGAAAGTAAAAGTATGTGTTATTATTATATATATAATAAAATAAAATATAATTTATAATTTTATCCTTTTTATATAATTTATAATATTATATATGTATTTATATTTTATTTATTATATATTTATATTTTATTTATTATATATTTATTTATATATTTATATATAATTTATATATTATTATGCTGTAGTTTATATTTATTATATTATTATTCATTATATGTTTGAATATATTAAATATATTATTTAAAATGTATTAGTTTAAATTATTGTTTTTATTATTATTATTATATTTATATATTATTTATGTATATATATTATATATCCTATATTATATTATATTATCATATATATTATTATTATATGTATTATTATATTATTATATATATTTATTATTAATTTATTACATGTTTATATTTTATTGCAAATTGTGTATTTATTATATGTATAATAAATTAATATATCATTTTTAATGTTATCTTTTTTATATAATTTATTTATTATGCTGTAGTTGCTATTTATTATATTATTATTCATTATATTTGTTTAAATATATTAAATATATTATAAAAAAATTATGAGTTTAAATCATTGTATTTATTATTATTATATTTATATATTATATTATTATATGTATTATTATTATATATATTTATTATTAATTTATTACATGTTTATATTTTATTGCAAATTGTGTATTTATTATATATTTATAATAAAATAATATATAATTTTTAATTTTATCCTTTTTATATAATTTATTTATTATGCTGTAGTTGCTATTTATTATATTATTATTCATTATATTAGTTTAAATATATTAAATATATTATTAAAAATGTATTAGTTTAAATTATTGTACATACTATATTATATTATTACATTACATTATATTATTATTATATTATATATATTTATTATTAATTTATTACATGTTTAGATTTTATCGCAAATTGTGTTTTTATTATATTTACAGTATTTTTTCTTTCATGTATTTATGTTTGCTGATTGAATATGCTAAGTGCAACAATAGCGTGTCGTCAGTGTCACCTTATGTCACCAAACCCTCATAAAGTCATCACTGGCCGCTACCCACAATGCAGCAGGGCGGGAAATTACAAGGTGGCCTGGTCTCCAAAGCGGACCGAGGCCGCAGGCGGCTTGGTTTGGGCGAGCCCTCGCTTCCTGTTGTCGCAGGAGCAGATGTTTTAACGAGACGGGCGACCGTTAGATTGTTTTCCGAGGCGGGCGATGTTGCCACTTTGAGCGGAACAACGACGGATAATAGTAAACACATTCCGATCTTCCCGTATAGGAACCTCGGGGGAATTTTAACAAGGTGACCAGCTAGCTAAGGAATGCCACCAGGTGGCCGCTAGCATGAACGTACTCCGTGGTCTTCAAAGAAGGAACCTCAAGATTCTTTGGGTTCATGTGGTTTTGGTCCTGAGAGGGTCTCGAACCTCAAACCTTTGCTCCTGAAGTCACCACTTCCCCGACGGAAGGAGCGTTCTAAATTGGGAAAGGTGTCGGGGGTTTGTTACCCTGTTTTGCCGCTAGAACCGGTTCCACAGGACTTTCTACAGGATTATGGATTGTGTCTGTGGGACTTTAGTGTCCACTTGTGAGGACCAAGCCCCTTTAAGAACCTTCCGCAAACCCTGGACCAGAGTATTACCCAATATAGTAGACATTAGAAGAGAAGATAAGACATAGACAACCTGTTTATAACTATTTTTAACATGATTAGAGCCCTCTAGACATGAAATAACACCCCTATAGTCATCTCTGCACTCCTATTACCCAATATAGGGGACATAATAGGAGAAAATAAGACATATAAGACACAGAAAACCTGTTTACAACTTCTTAAATATGTTTTTTAACATCATTAGAGCCCTCTAGACATGAAATAACACCCCTATAGTCACCTCTGTGCTCCTATTACCAAATATACTCAAAATAATCAGCGAAAATAAGACATATAAGACATAGAAAACCTGTTTACAACTTCTTAAATATGGGGTTTAACATCATTAGAGCCCTCTAGACATGAAATAACACCCCTATAGTCAGCTCTGCACTCCTATTACCCAATATAGGGGACATAATAGGAGAAAATAAGACACATAAGACATAGAAAACCTGTTTACAACTTCTTAAATATGTTTTTTAACATTATTAGAGCCCTCTAGACATGAAATAACACCCCTATAGTCACCTCTGCGCTCCTATTACCAAATATAGTCGACATACTCAGAGAAAATAAGAAATATAAGACATAGAAAACCTGTTTACAACTTCTTAAATATGTTTTTTTAACATTATTAGAGCCCTCTAGACATGAAATAACACCCCTATAGTCAATTTTAGACACCTATTACCCAATATAGTAGACATAATCAGAGAAAATAAGACATAAGACATAGAAAACCTGTTTACAACTTCTTAAATATGGGGTTTAACATCATTAGAGCCCTCCAGACATAAAATAACACCCCTATAGTCATATCTGCACTCCTATTACCCAATATAGGGGACATAATAGGAGAAAATAAGACATATAAGACATAGAAAACCTGTTTACAACTTATTAAATATGTTTTTTAACATTATTAGAGCCCTCTAGACATGAAATAACACCCCTGTAGTCATCTCTGCACTCCTATTACCCATTAGAGGGGACATATAAGACAAGAGAAAATAAGACATATAAGACATAGAAAACCTGTGTACAACTTCTCAAGTATGTTTTTTTCACATTATTAGAGCCCTCTAGACATGAAATAACACCCCTATAGTCTTCTCTGCACTCCTATTACCAAATATAGTCAACATAATAAGAGAAAATAAGACACATAGGACATAGAAAACCTGTTTACAACTTGTTAAATACGTTTTTTTTAACATTATTAGAGACCTCTAGACATGAAATAACACCCCTACAGTCACCTTTAGACACCTATTACCCAATATAGTAGACATAATAAGAGAAAATAAGACACATGTGACATAGAAAGCTTTTTTCTGACCTTCTAAATACACCTTTAAAACATAATTAGAGCCCTCTAGACATGAAATAACACCCCTATAGTCACCTTTACACTCCTATTACCCAATATAGTAGACATAATAAGAGAAAATAAGACATAGAAAACCTGTTTACAACTTCTTCGTTTTTTTAACATAATTAGAGCTCTCTAGACATGAAATAACACCCCCACAACCAAAACAAGGGGCAGTCCCATGTAGCTGACACCCCCCTAAAGATGGTCTCATTCCACGGCACGAGCGGTTGTGCCGCCCCAGGCAGTGGGCGGACGACCGGTTGTTATATGGGACGTTGACCATTCCCTTGCTTGCAGTTGCTTGGCAACAACAACAACAACAAAACCACAGACGTCCACCCCCGGGGACGTAAATAGGGGGCCTGATGGGAAGAGTCCAGTTGCCTCAATCCGACCCCAAAAAGTAGCTTACACAGGGACCCGGTCCGTGTGCCAGGTAGCGAAGGTGTGATAGGTCCAAATGCCGGGCGGGGGCGGGGGTGGGGGCGGGGGCGGACCACAACAGTTTGTATGAGAAATGTACGACAAAGCAAGTTGGAAGCCAACCCTGGTGTCAATCCCGAGTGGCGTTCAGGTGTGGAAATAAGAAGGTAAACACCAGCGTGATGGGAAGGAGCTGTCCTCCCATTTACCTCTGCGGGAACACAACACGGACTACAAAGGGGGGGGGGATGGGGGGGGGCAGCTGCCCTGACGGTCTTTGTCTTGGACCGCTTGGTGCTTTAGTGAGACTTTGGGGCTTTAGTGTCTTTTGGACTAACTTGGTGTTTTCTTTCACCTTAACGTTCAAGTCCAAGGGTTCCAGAACATGGACCATGTCGGACTCGACTTGGGGTTGTTGCACTTGAGTCCATGTTGGCGCCGTAATGAAAGGTTGGTGAGGTCGGCCATGATTAGAGGCTTTGAAGACGTTCGTACGTTCGTGGTCGTACGGGCCAGATGAACGCTAGGCTTCAAAGTTGGGGGGGTCAACAATCGCTTCAGGATGTTGGTGTTCTGGATTTGAGGGACGCCATTTTTTATAACATAACATAACATACGTAACATAACATAACATAACGTAACATAACATAACATAACATAACATAACATAACATAACATAACATAACATAACATAACATAACATAACATAACATAACATACGTAACATAACATAACATAACATAACATACGTAACATAACATAACATAACATACGTAACATAACATAACATAACATAACATAACATAACATAACATAACATACGTAACATAACATAACATAACATAACATAACATAACATAACATAACATAACATAACATAACATAACATAACATAACATACATAATGTAACATACGTAATGTAATGTAACATACGTAACGTAACAAAACATACGTAACATAACAACATACATAATGTAACATACGTAACGTAACATAACATACGTAACATAACATACGTAACGTAACTTAACATAACATATGTAACATAACATACGTAACGTAACATAACATACGTAACATAACATACGTAACATAACATAACATACATAATGTAACATACGTAATGTAACGTAACATACGTAACGTAACATAACATATGTAACATAACGTACATAACATAACATAGCATACGTAACATAACGTACGTAACATAACATAACATAACAAAACATACATAATGTAACATACGTAACGTAACATAACATACGTAACATAACGTACGTAACATAACATAACATAACATACATAACGTAACATACGTAATGTAACATAACATACGTAACATAACATAACATAAAATAACATACGTAACGTAACATAACATACGTAACATAACTTAACATAAAATAACATACGTAACTTAACATAACATATGTAACATAACATACGTAACATAACATAACGTAACGTAACGTAACGTAACGTAACGTAACGTAACATAACATAACATAAGCAACGTAACGTAACGTAACGTAACGTAACGTAACGTAACGTAACGTAACATAACATAACATACGTAACGTAACATAACATTCTCTTGTGGAAGCAAAACATTTTTTTCTATAAAATGGCCGTATTTTATAAAAACAAAAATGAATACCTTTTCTCATCAAATGAACTCTTTTTTTACAATCCTAAAACTGCATGTATTTTTAAAGTGAAATTTTTAAAATTTGCAGTATATTCATTTTTCTTGTAGAAGTACATGCTTTTTTCCTTTAAAAACTGCAGTATTTTTTTTTATTAAAAAATCATTTGTTTTGTACAAGCAAATATTTCTTTTTCACAAATTTTCAGTATTTAAAAAAAATACAATTATTACTTTTTCTGTTAAAATGTATTTTTTTAACAATAGTAAAAAAATATGGGACAAAAAAACACTCTTTCTTGTAAAATTGCAGTATTTTAAAAAATAAAAATAAATATTTTTGTCAGAAAATAAATAAATACTTTTTTTCTCGTATTCTCATATTTTTCTTGTATTTTTTATAGTCGTTTTTTTTTTTTTTTGTAAAACTACAGAATACATTTTCCTGTAAAAATGCAGTATATATTTATATATTTTTGGATGATTTATTTTGTAAAAGTATGACTTTTTATTTGTAGTACTTTGTGAAAAAAAGAAAAGGTGTGAAAGAATGAATTCCTGGTGGGAATATTCCCCCGCCCAATTATCCATCAAGCCAAAGGAGTGTAGGAAGTGAAAGTGCAACAACCCCAAAAAGGAACGTCGAGGAGGACATCTCAGGTACGGCGAGGGGAGGCAAATAAACCTGGAAGGACCCGCCCATCACGCCGCCCGAGTGCCGCTTATCCACCCGGAGCGGGGGTTAATTCCTCTGACCCGGGCCCAACTTATGATGCATTAGTCCGCTGACAGGAGCTCTCACGGCGTCTTTCTGACATGTCAGGGAAAGCGGCAAGAATGCCAGGCATCCCAACGTGGTGGTCCGCCTGACTGACGTCTCCATATAAGGTTACGCTCCGCAACAATGTAAGAAAACGCGACTGACGCTAAATGCTAATAAAAATCAAATATTCACCAAACTAAATTTTTTTTGTCATTTTACCACATTAATAATGTGTAATATTCATTCATTTATGGGAATAATGCCATAATTATAAAAATAGCAGAACCCAAAACCCAATATAGTAGACATAAGAGAAAATAAGACAGAAAAAAACAGTTTAAATATGCTTTTATTACATTATGAGAGACCCCTGGACATGAAATAACACCCCTATAGTCACCTTTACACTTCTATTACCCAATATAGTAGACATAATAAGAGAAAATATGACATAGAAAACCTTTTTACAACCTTTTAAATACAGTTTTTAACATCATTAGAGTCCTCTAGACATGAAATAGCACCCCTACAGTCACCTTTACACTCCTATTACCCAATATAGTAGACATAAGAGAAAATAAGACATGAAAACTGTTTAAAAATGCCTTTTAACATTATAAGAGACCCCTGGACATGAAATAACACCCCTATAGTCACCTTTACACTCCTATTACCCAATATAGTAGATATAATAAGAGGAAATAAGACATAGAAAACCTGTTTAGGACCTTCTAAATATGGTTTTTAACATTATTAGAGTACTCTAGACATGAAATAACACCCCTATAGTCACCTTTACACTCCTATTACCCAATATAGTAGACATAAGAGAAAATAAGACATAAAAAACTGTTTAGGACCTTCTAAATACGTTTTTTAACATTATTAGAGCCCTCTAGATATGAAATAACACCCCTATAGTCACCTTTACACTCATATTACCCAATATAGTAGATATTATAAGAGAAAATAAGACATAGAAAACCTGTTTAGGACCTTCTAAATATGGTTTTTAACATTATTAGAGCCTTCCAGACATGAAATAACACCCCTATAGTCACCTTTACACTCATATTACCCAATATAGTAGATATAATAAGAAAAAAATAAGACATAGAAAACCTGTTTAGGACCTTCTAAATACGGTTTTTAACATTATTAGAGCCCTCTAGACATGAAATAACACCCCTATAGTCACCTTTACACTCATATTACCCAATATAGTAGACATAATAAGAGAAAATAAGACATAGAAAACCTGTTTAGGACCTTCTAAATATGGTTTTTAACATTATTAGAGCCCTCTAGACATGAAATAACACCCCTATAGTCACCTTTACACTCCTATTACCCAACATAGTTTACATAATAGGGTGAAAAAAGACACATAAGACATAGAGAACCTTCTAAATAGAGTTTTCAACATGATTAGAACCCTCTAAATATGACATAACACGCCTATTAGCCAATACAGTAGACATAATAAGACTAAATAAGACATAGAAAACCTGTTTACAACCTTCTAAATACGGGTTTAAACATTATTAGAGCCCTCTAGACATGAAATAACACCCCTATAGTCACCTTTACACTCATATTACCCAATATAGTAGATATTATAAGAGAAAATAAGACATAGAAAACCTGTTTAGGACCTTCTAAATATGTTTTCTAACATTATTAGAGCCCTCTAGACATGATATAACACCCCTATAGTCACCTTTACACTCATATTACCCAATATAGTAGATATTATGAGAGAAAATAAGACATAGAAAACCTGTTTAGGACCTTCTAAATACGGTTTTTAACATTATTAGAGCCCTCTGGACATGAAATAACACCCCTATGGTCATATTTACATGTTTATTACCCAATATAGTAGACATAATAAGAGAAAATAAGACCTAAAAAAACTGTTTACAACCTTCTAAATACAGCTTCTAACATGATTAGAGCCCTCTAGACATGAAATAACACCCCTATAGTCACCTTTACACTCATATTACCCAATATAGTAGATATTATGAGAGAAAATAAGACATAGAAAACCTGTTTAGGACCTTCTAAATATGGTTTTTAACATTATTAGAGCCCTCTAGACATGAAATAACACCCCTATAGTCACCTTTACACTCATATTACCCAATATAGTAGACACAATAGGGTGAAAAAAGACACATAAGACATAGAGAACCTTCTAAATAGAGTTTTTAACATGATTAGAACCCTCTAAATATGACATAACCCGCCTATTAGCCGCAATAGCATAACATAATATGGTAAAATAAGACATAGACTTGCTAACATTCCAAGCGAGGCCAACAATCATCAAGCCAAGAAAGTCCCGAGCAAACATCATGTGACCTCAGCTGATAGCCCGAGCGCCCCCGGCGAGGGAAACAAACCAACGCGGGTCGTTAATGAGTCGTTAAAATTCTTCCACTTTCGGCCTCCACGTGTGCGGTGACAGCGGGGTCAAGTGGCGCCGACCCCCCTCCCCCCCCACACCCCCGCGCGCAAACACAAAAGATGGCCGCCCCAGCAGCGTTGACACAAAGCAGAACGCCTCCACTCAGCGACCGTTGTTGTAAATTTCTTTCGAATACGTTTATGATCCGTCAAGTAGGACCCCCGGCCCAGGTGGGGGACGGGGGACGGGGGGGACAGGGATTGAGGGGGTCTAAGTGGCAGCTCAAAAGTGTCACAGGAAAGAAAACACGGACGGTCCTGGTTAAGGTACGCTTTTAAAAACCGACACATCACAGGACCCCAGGAGGCCCCCGCCCCCCCGCCACCCCGCCACCCCGCCCCGCCCCACTTAAAAACAGGAAGTTGCTAATCCTGGTCTTCCCTTATGTCGCCATTGAGTGTTGACGTTCGCCTTCCCGAAGCTCATATGCTCGCTTGACATCAGGGGTGTCCAAAGTGTGGCCTGGGGGCCGTTTGTGGTACGTGACTGTTTTTTTACTGGCCCATTAACATTAATGAATTGTCATACCGATAAATATTAATAGCACAGATAGCCGATCATTTTAGAGTGTAGATCATTACATTGTTATTATTATTATTAGAGCCCTCTAGACATGACATAACACCCCTATAGTCACCTTTACACTCGTATTACCCAATATAGTAGACATAATAAGAGAAAATAAGACATAGAAAACATGTTTACAACCTTCAAATACAGATTTTAACATTATCAGAGCCCTCTAGACATAATATAACACCCCTAAAGTCAATATACTACAAAAATTATGTCAAAATATTACAGGAATATTGTCAAAAATATTATGGGAATAAAGTAAAAATATTACAAAAATATTTTGAAAATATTACGAGAATATATTCAAAATAATATGTGAATAAAATCAAAATATTTAGGTAAATATATGAGAATAAAGTCAATATATTACAGAAATAAAGTAAAAAATATTACAAAATTATTGTGAAAATATTATGAGAATATAGTCAAAATAATATGTTAATAAAATCAAAATAGGTAAATACCATATGAGAATAAAGTCAATATATTACAGAAATAATGCCATAATATTATGGAATATAGTCAAAATATTATGGCAATACATTTTATTGAAATTAATTTTTTATTGAATTTTATTATTTGCAAAAATGTAAATTTGTATTTGATTTTTTTATTTAATCTTATATTTTATTATTGATTTTTCCAAAATATATTTTTTTGTTGCAGTTTTTAATTATACTTATTCCTTTATTTTTCAAACACCTCTATTTTATTAATTTTCTTTCTTTTTGGACATTTTAATGTAGTTTTTAATTCAATTACATTTTTTAAAGTATTTTTTTTAATGCTTTTATGATTATAATGAAATAATAAAGCTCTTAGGATGGCCACAGTTTGACCCCGGAACAGATCATTCCTATTTCCTACGGGGACCAATTCAAACAGGTGCTTATTGGCATCATCGGCGACTGGAAAAATGTTTTTTTTTTTCCATTTTCTCCAAGATTGGAGTCCCAGCACACGTACGTTAGCGCTCATGGAATGTTTGGTGTTCCAGAGGAAGCCAACAGGGAGACACGGCGACGTTCACCTGACAGGAAAGTGTCCATCAGTAGCCGCCCGGACGCTCCTAATCACAACCACACTACGTCTGAGGAGGGGGAGGGGGAGAGGGAGGGGCGCGGCCTCGTCGGTCCACATGTGCGAGCGATGGCGTGCGCTATTTACTCAGGTGGAAGAACGCGGCGCGGCGTGTGGTGATAAAACAAAGAGGATTCCCAAGAATGCGATCCATATGCTGGCGGGGTGGATCAGCGCCGGCTCAACTCCCGGATTGGATGTCAGAACCGATTCCTGCATCATCGCCCCGGTTGGTCGGACACCATCGGGATTAGCTGCCGGGTCCTCACGACGCTTTATTCCCATTATTCCCGCTAAAACACAAATTTTTATCCAAAATATTTTAACTTTATTCTTTTAAAATTGATACTTTTTTGTCAATGGAGTAAAAATTATTTTCTCTTAATATTTTGCCTTTAGTATCATAAAATTGTGAAATTTTTCTCAACTTTCCCAACTTTTTTGTATTAATATTTTGACTTTATACTTGTAAAAAAAATTTTTTTTCTTGCTAGAAAATGAAATTTTTTCTCGAAATATTTGGACTTTATTCTCATAAAATGGCTACTTTTTTGTCAATGGAGTAAAAATTATTTTCTCTTGATATTTTGACTTTATTCTCCTAAAATTGTGAAATTTTTCTCCCCAGAGTCCAACTTTTTTGTGTTAATATTTTGACTTTATACTTGTAAAAAAATTTTTTTTTCTTGCTAGAATATGAAGTTTTTTCTCGAAATATTTGGACTTTATTCTCATAAAATGGACACTTTTTTGTCAATGGAGTAAAAATAATTTTCTTTTAATATTTTGCCTTTAGTCTCATAAAATGTTGACTTTTTTCTTGATAAATTGAAAATTATTTTCTCTTGATATTTTGACTTTATTCTCCTAAAATTGTGACATTTTTCTCCCTAGAGTCCAACTTTCTTGTATTAATATTTTGACTTTATACTTGTAAAAAAAATGTTTTTCTTGCTAGAAAATGAAGTTTTTTCTCGAAATATTTGGACTTTATTCTCATAAAATGGCCACTTTTTTGTCAATGGAGTAAAAATTATTTTCTCTTGATATTTTGACTTTATTCTCCTAAAATTGTGAAATTTTTCTCCCCAGAGTCCAACTTTTTTGTGTTAATATTTTGACTTTATACTTGTAAAAAAAAAATTTTTCTTGCTAGAATATGAAGTTTTTTCTCGAAATATTTGGACTTTATTCTCATAAAATGGACACTTTTTTGTCAATGGAGTAAAAATTATTTTCTTTTAATATTTTGCCTTTAGTCTCATAAAATGTTGACTTTTTTCTCGATAAATTGAAAATTATTTTCTCTTGATATTTTCACTTTATTCTCCTAAAATTGTGACATTTTTCTCCCTAGAGTCCAACTTTCTTGTATTAATATTTTGACTTTATACTTGTAAAAAAAAATGTTTTTCTTGCTAGAAAATGAAGTTTTTTCTCGAAATATTTGGACTTTATTCTCATAAAATGGCCACTTTTTTGTCAATGGAGTAAAAATTATTTTCTCTTGATATTTTGACTTTATTCTCCTAAAATTGTGACATTTTTCTCCCTAGATTCCCAACTTTTTTGTGTTAATATTTTGACTTTATACTTGTAAAAAAATTGTTTTTCTTGCTAGGATATGACATTCTTTCTTGAAATATTTGAACTTTATTCTCATAAAATGGCTACTTTTTTGTCAATGGAGTAAAAATTATTTTCTCTTGATATTTTGACTTTATTTTCATGAATTGTGACATTTTTCTCCCCAGAGTCCAACATTTTTGTCTTAATATTTTGACTTTATTCTCGTAAAAACTGTTTTTTATTGTAAAAATATTACTTAAATATTCTGACTTCATTCTCATAAAATTGTGACTTTATTCTCGCTAGAGCACAACTTTTTTTCTCTTAATATTTTGACTTTATTCTTGTAAAAATGTATATTTTTTTCTTAATTTTGCTTTGTTTGTTTCTTATGTTAATTTTTTTATCTGGATATTTTATGTTTTATTTCTCTTAATTTCTTTTTTTATTAAATGTGTTGTTTTTTGTTGTTATTTTTAGATTCCTTGTGAAATGATGTTATTGAAATTTGCTGCGGGGCCAATAAAAAAAATCCAC
Source organism: Doryrhamphus excisus (assembly GCF_030265055.1). Taxonomy (NCBI): domain Eukaryota; kingdom Metazoa; phylum Chordata; class Actinopteri; order Syngnathiformes; family Syngnathidae; genus Doryrhamphus; species Doryrhamphus excisus. The sequence continues at coordinate 25,310,323 of NC_080469.1, read as the reverse complement.
AAATGACCCCCGGTCCGCACATTGGACACCCCTGGTTTAACAAGGCGTGAGTCAACCAGAGTGAAGATTTAGTCTTTTCAGGGAAGAAGAAGAAGAAAAAGACGTTTTCCAAGTGAAATGTGGCGTCCAGACGTTGCGAAGGCCATGCGAGCCCTAAAAGACTTATCTGGGCAACGTTTCCCAGCAGGAAGTCCTGGGCTGCATCACCCGGGCCAGACGACCGGCATTTGGACTTGGACTTGGACGTGCGTGGAGCGCTGACAAGTCCAGTCAAAGTGTCAGAAAATAGGAAAAAATACTAAACACATCTTGTCCGAGGTGTTTCTCATTTCTCATCCATTTTCCTCCCCGGAAAGAATGGGAATAGGAATCATCTGTTCCGGGGAGCACTGTGCTGTTTTTAAAAACCTATATTACATAAAACACCGGTCAAAGATCCTCTATATGACAGGAGCACTGTTCTGTTTTTAAGAACCTATAATACAAAAAAAACACGTCAAAGATCCTCTATATGACAGGAGCACTGTGCTGTTTTTAAGAACCTATATTACAAACAACACTGGTCAAAGATCCTCTATATGACAGGAGCACTGTGCTGTTTTTAAGAACCTATATTACAAAAAAAAACGGTCAAAGATCCTCTTTATGATAGGAGCACTGTGATGTTTTTAAGAACCTATATGACAAAAAACACCGGTCAAAGATCCTCTATATGACAGGAGCACTGTGCTATTTTAAAGAACCTACATTACAAAAAAACACCGGTCAAAGATCCTCTATATAGCAGGAGCACTGTGCTGTTTTTAAGAACCTACATTACAAAAAAAAACCACCAGTCAAAGATCCTCCATATGACAGGAGCACTGTGCTGTTTTTAAGAACCTATATTACAAAAACACAGGACAAAGATCCTCTATATGACAGGAGCACTGTGCTGTTTTTAAGAACCTATAATACAAAAAAACACTGGTCAAAGATCCTCCATATGACAGGAGCACTGTGCTGTTTTTAAGAACATATTACAAAAAACACTGGTCAGAGATCCTCTATATGACAGGAGCACTGTGCTATTTTAAAGAACCTACATTACAAAAAAACACCGGTCAAAGATCCTCTATATGTCAGGAGCACTGTGCTGTTTTTAAGAACCTATATTCCAAAAAAACACTGGTCAAAGATCCTCTATATAACAGGAGCACTGTGCTGTTTTTAAGAACCTACTACAAAAAACACCGGTCAAAGATCCTCCATATGACAGGAGCACTGTTCTGTTTTTAAGAACCTATATAACAAAAAACACCGGTCAAAGATCCTCCACATGACAGGAGCACTGTGCTGTTTTTAAGAACATACTACAAAAAAAACACCAGTCAAAGATCCTCCATATAACAGGAGCACTGTGCTGTTTTTAAGAACATACTACAAAAAAAACACCAGTCAAAGATCCTCATATGGAGCATCTTCTGTTTTTAATGTCTTTCTGCAGAGATGCCCATCAAAGATCCTTTATATGACAAGAGAAATATGCTGTTTTTAAGAACCTGTACAAAAATGCCAGTCCAAGATCCTCCATGTGTGAGGATTGGTCTGCTGACAATCAAAGATCCTATAAACAACAGGAGCACTCGTCTTTTTAAAAAGATGTACTGCACAAACAACAATCAAAGATGCTATATATGACAGATGCACGCTGCTCTTTGTAAGAACCTGTTATAAAAATGTCAGTCAAAGATCCTCAAGAGTAGATGAGATGATTGCTCTACTGTTTTCAAGGGTGTCTGTCAAAGATCCTCTATCTGACAAGAGTCATCTAAAAAAAACAACAATCAAAGATCCTATGTTATGACAGGAGTGCTGTTTTTGAATAATCTGCGTTAGTAAAATACCAACACACAAAAACAAATACAGCTTGTTCTTAGCCCCGCCCCCTTTGTGAGGTCACAGGTCACATGACGGCTCTGTCCCCTGGAAAGAGCATCCAGCCTGGTCCTGCCATTGTTGTTTTTACTGCCCGTGGTCGGCACAAAGGAGGCGGGACAACACACACACACACACACACGCATGAACACACACACACACACACACACACATGGTGTGTGTAATGCAATAGCGCTGGGAATTCCAGTTCAATTCCAACGCTATACTTGATCTGCGGGCCGCATGAGTGAGCAGCTTATTATCCATCGTGACAGGAGCTTATCAATACTCCACGGCCGGGCGTCCCAAAGACAAACACCCCCTTTATGCGCCGCGTCCCCCCCCCCGGCCATGAGACGCGCAGCGCCGGCCCACCCGCCAAATTCCTCAACTTGGGGGGGGGGCGCGAACGGAAAATCAAGCAAAATGGCCGCAGCAAATGGACATATCATGAGAGTAAAGTAAAGTATCGGCATACACTCATCCCTCTTGCTACGTCTTCTTCTTCCGTGGCGTGATTCCTTAGCGTGCCATCTACTGGACACGCTTGGGACCACAAGCCACTTTGTCCTTATCAGGGCTTTATCAGCAAAAACAGCAAATTGCTCACATTTTTCCAGTAGAAAAAGGAGGATCTTGGACTGGCGTTTTGTGATAGGTTCTTAAAACTAGCAGAGGGCTCCTGTCTTATACAGTAGAGGATCTTGGACTGGCATTTTTGCAGACAGTCCTCAAAAACAGCAGAGCGCTCCGGTCAAACTAATGGATCTTGGACTCGCGTTTTGTGACAGGTTCCTAAAACTAGCAGAGAGCTCCTGTCATATTCTGGAGAGGATCTTGGCGTTTTTACAAACGGTACTCAAAAACAGCAGAGCATAGGTTCTTAAAAACAGCAGGGCGCACCTGTCATCTCGTGGATCTTGGACTCGCGTTTTGTGATAGGTTCTTAAAACTAACAGAGGGCTCCTGTCTTATACAGTAGAGGATCTTGGACTGGCATTTCTGCAGACGGTCCTCAAAAATAGCAGAGCGCTCCGGTCATCTAGTGCATCTTGGACTCGCGGTTTGTGACAGGTTCTTAAAACTAGCAGAGAGATCCTGTCATATTCTGGAGAGGATCTTGGACTCGCATTTTTGCAGAGGGTCCTCACAAACAGCAGAGAATAGGTTTTTAAAAACAGCAGAGCGCTCCGGTCATAGAGTGGATCTTGGACTCGCGTTTTGTGATAGGTTCTTAAAACTAGGAGAGAGCTCCTGTCATATTCTGGAGAGGCTCTTGGACTGGCGTTTTTGCAGAGGGTCCTCAAAAACAGCAGAGAATAGGTTCTTAAAAACAGCACAGTGCTCCGGTCATCTAGTGGATCTTGGACTCGTGTTTTATGACATGTTCTTATAACTAGCAGAGTGCTTCTGTCGTATAGAGTAGAGGATCTTGGACTGGCATTTTTGCAGACAGTCCTCAAAAACAGCAGAGCATAGGTTCTTAAAAAAACAGAGCGCTCCGGTCATAGAGTGGATCTTGGACTCGCCTTTTGTGACAGGTTCTTAAAACTAGCAGAGGGCTCCTGTCATATACAGTAGAGGATCTTGGACTGGCATTTTTGCAGATGGTCCTTTTTTGCACAACATTCTTAAAAACAGCAAGTCTTCCTGTCATATGGATTTTTGATGGTGTTTTTTTATGGTCTTTGTTTTGCCTACATACTTCTAAAAACAGCAGACTGCTCCTGTTATATAGAGGATCTTGGACTTTTTCTAATGGGTTCTTGAAATATGCGATCCTGAAAAACAGCAGAGCACTCCAGCCATATAGAGGATCTTTGACTGGAATTTTTTTTTGCTGCAGAAGCTTAAAAGCAGCGTCTCTATGAAGGATCTTTGACCTTTTGTGGTTGCAGTAGATCTTTAAAACCAGGGGAGCATGCGTCGTGTCATGTATAGAGGATCTTTGACTAGCATAACATATTGCTTGTTTTAATGTATGACTTGATTTATGACTATTAGCCTTGCATTTTTTTTTTTAAAGAGCGACAGGAGAAGTCCGGCTTTCCTGGTTCTTATCTTTCTGAAGGTGTGCCCCCCCCCCACCCCCACCCCCCAGATTAATGTAGTGAACAATGACTGTAGCATCTAACGCAGCCTGACAAGTTCCTAACGTCCTGCGGGCAAATAAACATCCTAGTGGGTGGCGGCAACACACCTTCACTTTCAAACAATGGACCCCCCCCCCCTCCCCCACTGCCCCTTGCCACCCCCACCCCCAAGGCGCCTTGTGCAGGTGCAACCTGGATTTGATTCAAGCAAAAAAACAAAACAAAACAAAACCGTAACTTCTTAGCCGGCGCTAATAAAAGCTGCCCAGGTGCGCCTTTTGTTTGTGTGTGACTTTGTCAGGCCGGGGGGGGGGGGGGGGGGGGGGGAGTCAAGCTCAGATCAGATACACATGGAAGACTCAGCAGCAGATCTCATTTAGTTCTCGCTCGACGAACCCCGGGAGGAGGGTCCTGGGACAAAGGGAACCTACTACAAAAAACACCAGTCAAAGATCCTCCATATGACAGGAGCACTGTGCTGTTTTTAAGAACCTACTACAAAAAACACCAGTCAAAGATCTTCAATATGACAGGAGCACTGTGCTGTTTTTAAGAACCTGCTACAAAAAAAACACCAGTCAAAGATCTTCAATATGACAGGAGCACTGTGCTGTTTTTAAGAACCTACATTACAAAAAAAAAAACGCCTGTCAAAGATCCTCTATATGACAGGAGCACTGTGCTGTTTTTAAGAACCTACATTACAAAAAAAACACCGGTCAAAGATCCTCCATATGACAGGAGCACCGTGCTGTTTTTAAGATCCTATATTACAAAAAACATCAGACAAAAAAAACACCTGTCAAAGATCCTCTATATGGCAGGAGCACTGTGCTGTTTTTAAGAACCTACATTACAAAAAAAACACCTGTCAAAGATCCTCTATATGACCGGAGCACTGTGCTGTTTTTAAAAACCTACATTACGAAAAACACCTTTCAAAGATCCTCTATATGACAGGAGCACTGTGCTGTTTTTAAGAACCTACATTACAAAAAACACATTTCAAAGATCCTCTATATGACAGGAGCACTGTGCTGTTTTTAAGAACCTATATTACAAAAAACACCAGTCAAAGATCCTCTATATGACAGGAGCACTGTGCTGTTTTTGAGAACCTACATTACAAAAAAACACAGGTCAAATATTCTCTATATGACAGGAGCACTGTGCTGTTTTTAAGAACCTATATTACAAAAAAAACACCGGTCAAAGATTCTCTATATGACAGGAGCACTGTGCTGTTTTTTTAGAACATACTACAAAAAAACACCAGTCAAAGATCCTCCATATAACAGGAGCATTTTTTGTTTTTAATGTCTTTCTTCAGAGATACCCATCAAAGATCCTTTATATGACAAGAGAAATATGCTGTTTTTAAGAACCTGTATAAAAATGCCAGTCCAAGATCCTCCATGTGTGAGGATTGGTCTGCTGACAATCAAAGATCCAATAAACAACAGGAGCACTCGTCTTTTTAAAAAGATGTACTGCACAAACAACAGTCAAAGATGCTATATACGACAGATGCACGCTGCTCTTTTTAAGAACCTGTTATAAAAATGTCAGTCAAAGATCTTCAACAGTAGATGAGATGATTGCTCTGCTGTTTTTAAGGGTGTCTGTCAAAGATCCTCTATCTGACAAGAGTCATCAAAAAAAAAACAACAATCAAAGATCCTATGTTATGACAGGAGTGCTGTTTTTGAATAATCTGCGTTAGTAAAAATACCAACACACAAAAACAAATACAGCTTGTTCTTAGCCCCGCCCCCTTTGTGAGGTCACAGGTCACATGATCGCTATGTCCCCTGGAAAGAGCATCCAGCCTGGTCCTGCCATTGTTGTTTTTACTGGCCATGGTCGGCACAAAGGAGGCGGGACAACACACACACATGGGGGGGGGGGGGGGGGGTCACGTCTGCCATCAATCTTACGTAACGCCGCTCGGGGGAAGGGGGGGGGGGCAGGTGAACTGACAGGTGTAATTTCAAGCGGACATGAAAGGCGGCCACACAAAAGGAAGATGAATGACAATGAATATGTCCGCCCGTCAGGCCCCAAGCCCGCCATTGTGCCGCAAAGTCGCCTCTTCCCCGCATCCTTTATGGCGCTAAATGGAGGCTTCTCCGTGTCCCGCCTGTCATTCAGCGTGATGGAACACCCCCCCCGTGACGGATGGGCCGCGGCGTGATACTCGAGACGCTCGCCGTTTATAACAAAAGACGGGTCGTTTATAGTAGCGGAGCGTTTGTTTGGCTCCGGAGAATGGAACGCCGGCCGGTTTTCGCCGCGTGAAAAATGGTGGAAAAAGTGAACAACACATGTGGGGATCTGCTACGCATGGAATGTGTTAGCGGGGTTAGCGGCTGTGCACGTTTGCAGAGATAAGCCCTCGGTCAAGTGCTTCCATAAGGCCCGCGGGAACGCGTTTCCTGGTGCGAGCGACACCGCCACGCCGCGGAAACAACGGAAACGAGAGACAAAGGCAACATGCTGGACAACATCTGTCCCGCGTTTGTCCGTCTTCTCTCCTTCGGGACGTAGCAGGAGAGTAGCGCTCCAAGACAAGACCAGTACAAGGAATGTCATACGGCAAGGAACACCGGTTCTCATCCATGGAGGTCTGGAGGGGAACGTTATAAATAGGGCTGTCAAATCAAATTAACTAGTTTTCCACCTAATTAATCACGATTAAACACCATCTGCCGCTATGGGGGTGGTGATTAATTATGATTAACTAGTCGCTCTTAATAATCATGATGATTAATCATCATGATTAATCATGATTAATTAGTCCGCATTAATAATCATGATTATAAACCATGCTAATTAATCATGATCATCACAATTTTGTCACCTTTTATTATTCATAAGAATGATTATTAATCATGATTAATTAGTCACCATTAATAATCATGATTATAAACCATGCTAATTAATCATGCTCATCACAATTTTGTCACCTTTTATGATTCATAAGAATGATTATTAATCATGATTAATTAGTCACCATTAATAATCATGATGATTAATTCTTTCTAATTAATAATGATTAATAATAGTTTATAGATTAATAATAAATAATAACCATGTTAATCATGATCATCGCAATTTTGTCACCTATTAAGCATGATTTTTAGTCATGATTAATTAGTCACTATTAGTGATCATGATGATTAATCATGATTAATTTGTCCTCATTAATAATCATGATTAACCATGCTAATTAATCAGTGATCATCGCAATTTTGTCACCTATAATTACTAAGCATGATTATTAATTGTGATTAATTAGTCATTAATAATCATGATTATCAACTGTGCTAATTCATTGTGATCATCGCAATTTTGTCACCTATTATTATTAACAAGCATGATTATTAATCATGATTAATTAGTCACTGTTGATAATCATGATTAATCATGATTAATTCGTCCTCATTAATAATCATTATTATTAACCATGCTAATTAATTGTGATCATCACAATTTTGTCACCTATGCGGAATGGGTCTTGGTAATGATGAATTAATCATAATTAATCACCATTTGCAACTATGTGTTCCAATTTTTCTTCCTACTTTTTAATGAAAGAAAAGATCCATCCATCCATTTTCCATGCCACTTGTCCCCACTAAGGTCGCGGGGGTATACTGGATTCAAGTGGATTGGGATTTTCCGAGTGTCCATGAATGCATCTCCAGCCGTCTTGTGATACAGACCTGATACACGCATGGTGTTGGAATCGTACTGAATAAAGTCATGACGGAGTGGGGGCACCAGACTGTGCTTCTGTAGTAAGAGTGAGGTTAGCAAATAGTGGGGGGGTATTGCATTTTTCGCCCCCCCCCCAAAAAAAGGAACCCAACCGCAACCCGAGGTCCCGCCTTCTACTGTCAAAACCATGAAGCCCAGCCCTCAGTGAGGAACCGTTGGTCCGTCAGCCTGCATTCATGTAAAATGTGGTCCAAAGTGAAAACAAACATCTGCAGGTCTTCAGCAAAGGAAGCTCTCGGAGACGCCAGGCAGCAAGGCATGATGGGAAAGATCATGTCAGCAGAACGTTGCAACGTGATATGTTGCTTGTTTTCATACGTGCACACTTCTCCGCGCCGGGGGAGGAGATGCTCGAAAAAGCCCAGAGGTGTCGTTGAAAGGAAAAAGCTCCCGGCTGGATACCCCCGTCCACCCGGCCCCCGGCTATGAACGGGTCCTTTTTACACGGGCGTGTTGACACTGGGAGCATCCAATGGGGAGCACTCCTGGTGCTGCTCACTTCTGTGATCTCGTCATTGCGAATCCGGCGGGGGCCAGTAAACGGGGGTCACTTACAGTCAAAGTCCTTCTTCCGAGTCCGAGTCCAGGAGAAACGAACGCAGGTAGATTCCCGACCCCAGGGCCCCCTCAGATCTCATATCGCACGCAAAGGTCCCCAAAATGAGCGTGTTGTTCCTGGCCCGGGTACCACATGTCACCCCCAACCCCCCCCTTCCTAACGTTCTGGGTCTCCTCCAGTTGGACGCGTTGTCCACATCCGGACCCAAAACCGCCACAACCGCTTCCTTTGACTGCGAGGAAACGCCGGCTTCCACCGCGAGGTGACGGGACCTGGCCCTCGCCGGCCGCCATCAATAACAGCGACTTGGAGTTGGCTCCGTGGCGTTTATGATCAGGGGATGCTTTGAGGCGGGGACGTCCTGCCAAGACTTGGCTAATTAGCAGCGAGGAACAACCTTGTGTCAACGCCACCTTTCACCTCAGACGCAAAGAACCCTGGGAATTCATCAGCATTTTTCACCTTTGCTCTCTTTGCTTTTTCAATCAGCATCAAACGTACAAAATATGGAAGTAGCTTCTAGCTGCTCCACAAGCTTGAAGTAGTGTACACTTAGAGAAGGTCCATCATGGTCACCTGTACGCAGATCAGCTCCTTTTGTGGGGGTACTGTCACGGTCCAGGGGTGCACGAGTGCTGCCATCACTAAAGAGCTGCGGTTCATTTATGAGAAAGGTGAATTCCAACAAGTAATGTGACCTTCTCAAAAGTTGCTCCTTTTGTGGGGGTATTGTCACGGTTCAGGGGTGCACGAGTGCTGCCAGCAATAAGGAGCTGTTATTCATTTTTGAGAAAAATGAATTCCGAAGGTAATGTTGATATTCTGAAGATTTGCTCCATTGGTGGTACAAGGGTCACCGTCAAGGGGTGCACGAGTGCTGCCAGCACTAAGGAGCTGCGGTTCATTTGTGAGAAAGGTGAATTCCAACAAGTAATGTGAGCTTTTGAAAAGCTGCTCTTTTTGTGGGGCTATTGTCACGGTTCAGGGGTGCACGAGTGCTGCCAGCACTAAGGAGCTGCGGTTCATTTGTGAGAAAGGTCAATTCCAACAAGTAATGTGACTTTCTGAAAAGCTGCTCCTTTTGTGGGGGTAGTGTCACAGTTCAGGGTGCATGAGTGCTGCCAGCACTAAGGAGCTGCGGTTCATTTATGAGAAAGGCAAATTCCAACAAGTAATGTGACCTTCTGACAAAACTGCTCCTTTTGTGGGGGTAGTGTCACGGTCCAGGGGTGCACGAGTGCTGCCATCACTAAAGAGCTGCGGTTCATTTATGAGAAAGGTGAATTCCAACAAGTAATGTGACCTTCTCAAAAGTTGCTCCTTTTGTGGGGGTATTGTCACGGTTCAGGGGTGCACGAGTGCTGCCAGCAACAAGGAGCTGTTATTCATTTTTGAGAAAGATGAATTTCAATGGTAATGTTGATATTCTGGAGATTTGCTCCCTTGGTGGTGCAAGGGTCACGGTCCAGGGGTGCACGAGTCATGTGACTTTCTGAAAAGCTGCTCCTTTTATTGGTGTAGTGTCACGGTCCAGGTGTGCACGAGTGCTGCCATCACTAAGGAGCTGCGGTTCATTTATGAGAAAGGTGAATTCCAACAAGTCATGTGACTTTCTGAAAAGCTGCTCCTTTTATTGGTGTAGTGTCACGGTCCAGGTGTGCATGAGTGCTGCCAGCACTAAGGAGCTGCGGTTCATTTATGAGAAAGGTGAATTCCAACAAGTCATGTGACTTTCTGAAAAGCTGCTCCTTTTATTGGTGTAGTGTCACGGTCCAGGTGTGCACGAGTGCTGCCATCACTAAGGAGCTGCGGTTCATTTATGAGAAAGGTGAATTCCAACAAGTCATGTGACTTTCTGAAAAGCTGCTCCTTTTATTGGTGTAGTGTCACGGTCCAGGTGTGCACGAGTGCTGCCATCACTAAGGAGCTGCGGTTCATTTATGAGAAAGGTGAATTCCAACAAGTCATGTGACTTTCTGAAAAGCTGCTCCTTTTATTGGTGTAGTGTCACGGTCCAGGTGTGCACGAGTGCTGCCATCACTAAGGAGCTGCGGTTCATTTATGAGAAAGGTGAATTCCAACAAGTCATGTGACTTTCTGAAAAGCTGCTCCTTTTATTGGTGTAGTGTCACGGTCCAGGTGTGCACGAGTGCTGCCATCACTAAGGAGCTGCAGTTCATTTATGAGAAAGGTGAATTCCAACAAGTCATGTGAGCTTCTCAAAAGCTGCTCCTTTTGTGGAGTAGTGTCACGGTTCAGGTGTGCACGAGTGCTGCCATCACCAAGGAGCTGCGGTTCATTTATGAGAAAGGTGAATTCCAACAAGTAATGTGAGCTTCTGAAAAACTGCTCCTTTTGTTGGGGTAGTGTCACGGTCCAGGTGTGCACGAGTGCTGCCATCACTAAGGAGCTGCAGTTCATTTATGAGAAAGGTGAATTCCAACAAGTCATGTGACTTTCTGAAAAGCTGCTCCTTTTATTGGTGTAGTGTCACGGTCCAGGTGTGCACGAGTGCTGCCATCACTAAGGAGCTGCAGTTCATTTATGAGAAAGGTGAATTCCAACAAGTAATGTGAGCTTCTCAAAAGCTGCTCCTTTTGTGGAGTAGTGTCACGGTTCAGGTGTGCACGAGTGCTGCCATCACCAAGGAGCTGCGGTTCATTTATGAGAAAGGTGAATTCCAACAAGTAATGTGAGCTTCTGAAAAACTGCTCCTTTTGTTGGGGTAGTGTCACGGTCCAGGTGTGCACGAGTGCTGCCATCACTAAGGAGCTGCAGTTCATTTATGAGAAAGGTGAATTCCAACAAGTAATGTGAGCTTCTCAAAAGCTGCTCCTTTTGTGGTGTAGTGTCACGGTCCAGGTGTGCACGAGTGCTGCCATCACTAAGGAGCTGCGGTTCATTTATGAGAAAGGTGAATTCCAACAAGTCATGTGACTTTCTGAAAAGCTGCTCCTTTTATTGGTGTAGTGTCACGGTCCAGGTGTGCACGAGTGCTGCCATCACCAAGGAGCTGCGGTTCGTTTATGAGAAAGGTGAATTCCAACAAGTAATGTGAGCTTCTCAAAAGCTGCTCCTTTTGTGGAGTAGTGTCACGGTTCAGGTGTGCACGAGTGCTGCCATCACCAAGGAGCTGCGGTTCATTTATGAGAAAGGTGAATTCCAACAAGTAATGTGAGCTTCTGAAAAACTGCTCCTTTTGTTGGGGTAGTGTCACGGTCCAGGTGTGCACGAGTGCTGCCATCACTAAGGTGCTGCGGTTCATTTATGAGAAAGGTGAATTCCAACAAGTAATGTGAGCTTCTCAAAAGCTGCTCCTTTTGTGGAGTAGTGTCACGGTTCAGGTGTGCACGAGTGCTGCCATCACCAAGGAGCTGCGGTTCATTTATGAGAAAGGTGAATTCCAACAAGTAATGTGAGCTTCTGAAAAACTGCTCCTTTTGTTGGGGTAGTGTCACGGTCCAGGTGTGCACGAGTGCTGCCATCACTAAGGTGCTGCGGTTCATTTGTGAGAAAGGCAAATTCCAACAAGTAATGTGACTTTCTGGAAAAACTGCTCCTTTTGTGTTGTAGTGTCATGGTCCAGGGGTGCATGAGTGCTGCCAGCCCTAAGGAGCTGCTATTCATTTTTGAATTAGATGAATTCCTAAGGTAATGTTGATATTCTGAAGATTTGCTCCCTTGGTGGTGCAAGGGTCGCGGTCCAGGGGTGCACGAGTGCTCCCGGAACTCTTTTTTGGGAAAGTGAAGTATAACAAGTACTGTTCACATTCTGAGTGGGGGTGTCTTCTCGGGATGCACGAGTGCTACCGGCACCAGGGAAGTCCAATTCCAAGACATACATATTCCCACTAAGGACACAATATACATATATTATACATGATATTCATATTGGACATACAAAATGAATTCCGAAGGTAATGTTGATATTCTGAAGATTTGCTCCCTTGGTGGTACAAGGGTCACCGTCAAGGGGTGCACGGGTGCTGCCAGCACCAAGGATCTGCGGTTCATTTGTGAGAAAGGTGAATTCCAACAAGTAATGTGAGCTTCTGAAAAGCTGCTCCTTTTATGGGTGTAGTGTCACGGTCCAGGGGTGCACGAGTGCTGCCGGCGCTGCGGTCCATTTATGAGAAAGGTGAATTCCAACAAGTAATATGAGCTTCTCAAAAGCTGCTCCTTTTGTGGGGGTATTGTCACGGTTCAGGGGTGCACGAGTGCTGCCAGCACTAAGGAGCTGCGGTTCATTTGTGAGAAAGGTGAATTCCAACAAGTAATGTGAGCGTCTGAAAAGCTGCTCCTTTTATGGGTGTAGTGTCACGGTCCAGGGGTGCACGAGTGCTGCCCGCACTGAGGAGCTGCGGTTCATTTGTGAGAAAGGTGAATTCCAACAAGTAATGTGTCACTAAGGACACAATATACATATATTATACATGATATTCATATTGGACATACTGTACTGTACTGTACACTAGACTACTACACAAGCCGCACATTGACTACTCTAAAGACGTTGTGGTCTGCCATGATAGGATGCTAACGGAACATCCCGGCTCCAAACAATGCAAGCTGGAATGTGTAAAGAATACTGGGAAAGGGGGTGTTTGGTAACATCTAATTGGGAGAGGGGCAGCCCAGCTGGCCTGAGAGTGGGGGGGTAAGGTTGGGGGGGGGGGGGTGGCAGGCATTTCCACTTGACTTGACACAGCACGGATAACGTTCCCATGGCTAATGGAATGGGCCCAATACTTGAGGGGAATCCCGTTACGTAGCCAAAATGTACTCACTGTCATTTTCCCAGCGCGGTTGGCTTCCTCGCGCTCGCCCAGCGCCTTCAGGAAGTTATCCTTCACTTGGCTTCCTGCGTTCCACGCCGTCCTGGGGGGGGGGGGGCGACACTTTAACAAAGGTTTTCCCGATCTTCTCCCTCAATAGTTACTGTCATGTATTCATATCATATATAATATATAACATTTATCTTAAAAAAAACTTTCAAAAAAATGTAATTAAAAAGGTAATAATTCTAAAAACATAATAAATAAATAAAATTATTATTATTATTATTATTATTATTATTATTATTAATAAAATAAAATAAAATCTATTGCATATAATAACAATAGATGCAGTGTCTTTCTTACATTTGATTAAATGAAAAAGTTGTTTTTAATAAAATAAACAATAAATAATAATAAAACATATTATCATAAATGACATTCTTAAATCAATTTAAATAAAAAATTAAAATGTTTTCTTCAAATAACATAAAAAAATAGTAATTAGAATAAAACTTATACAATTAAATATATTATGTTTAATTCAATAAATATTTTTCATTTCTTCACATTACAAAAATCTAAAATTTTATTTTAAAAATATTTTTTAAAAACATTAAATGAAAAAAACCAATTGTAATAATAATAAAAATATTTTATAATTTATAATATTTTATTATTTAAAAAATATTTTTTAAAACATTAAATGAAAAATACAATTGTAATAATAATAAAAATATTTTATAATATATTTATTAAAAACAATAACACTTCAAATAACATAAAAAAGTAATTAGAATAAAACTTATAAAATTAAATATATTATGTTTATGTCAATAAATATTTTTCATTTCTTCACATTACAAACATCTTAAATTTTATTTTAAAAATATTTTTTAAAAACATTAAATGAAAAAAACAATTGTAATAATAATAAAACTATTTTATAATATATTTATTAAAACAATAACACTTCAAATAACATAAAAAAGTAATTAGAATAAAACTTATAAAATTAAATATATTATGTTTACTTCAATAAATATTTTTTAAAAATCTTGAATTTTATTTTAAAAATATTTTTTAAAACATTGAATGAAAAAAACAATTGTAATAATAATAAAAAATATTTTATAATATATTTATTACAAACAATAACACTTCAAATAACATAAAAAAGTAATTAGAATAAAAATTATAAAATTAAATATATTATGTTTACTTCAATAAATATTTTTTTAAAAAATCTTAAATTTTATTAAAAAAATATTTTTTCATTTAAAAACATTAAATGAAAAATCAATTGTAATAATAATAAAAAATATTTTATAATATATTTATAGAAACAATAACACTTTAAAAAATGAATTAAAAATAAAATAGTAACAATAACAATTATATTTATATAATTGTGTGTCATATCTTGAGTCTTACATTTCATTAAATAAAACAAATTGCCTTTAAATAATTGCAAAAAAATAGTCATAATAATAATAAAAAATGCAAGTAAAATATCTGACATAAATGAGGATAAATGAAGGGTTGAAATGCAGTTTCTTTCCAACAAGACCACATTTTGTCCACGGTTCTTTTTTTCATACAAGCAATGTTGACCATATCCAATATTTCAAGCGATCCGTGCGATACTGAGGCAGCCTTTTTACGCTGGGAGCTGGCCCGTTTCCACGGAAACGCGAGGCCTGGCAGCTCGCTAATGGATCCGCACCTGAGAAAACAGCAGCACCAATATTTGAACAGTTAACACGGCCGTACCAGGGCGGGAAAGACGTCTGGCGTCGCTCCAGCGTGGAGTGTGAAAAGCTGGCCGAGGGGAGACGCAGCGACTTCGCCGGCGGAAGGCCGTAAACAGCTCATTGCTCGCCTCACGCTTGCGGTCGTGACGAACCTCAACGCTGCTCGTCTCTATTTCACGTCACGGTCACATCGCCTTTTTGTTTGAATACATTTAATTTTAATTTTTATTATTTTTTATGAATTGTTTATAATTTTTTATAGTTTTTTTTTTATTAATTTTTAAAATGAATTTTAACAGTTTTTTTTAGATTTTTTTAAAAATTAATTTTAATTAAATTTTATTAATTTTTATTTGTTTTTAATTAATTTTATTTTATTTGATAACATTATTGCAAAATTGCTGTAATTTCTTAAAATTTTTTAATCATGAAAATTTTAAAAAATGCTCAATTGCCTTAAATCTAAAATTCTTACTTTTTATCGTGGAATTAACATTTTTTTAAAAATCATAAAATTTCAGCATTTAGGATTTTTTTAGGAATTTTTTTGTAGTATTACAAAACATGTCTGGCTGTGGCAACTCTAATTAAACTAATTTAATTAAAATTTTGATTAATGTTGATTCATTTTAGTTTTGTTTGTATTAATTTTTATTTTATTTTATTTATATATTTTTTTATCATGACAATGAAAAAAAATGCTTTATCGTCTTAAATCTAAAATTCTTACATTTTATCATGACATTAAATTTTTTTCCTTTTTTTCATAAAATTTCTGCATTTTCTTAGGATTTTTTTGTGGTATTACAAAACATGTATCCCCAATGGCAACTATCTGGCTGTGGCAACTCTAATTAAACAAATTTTTATTTATAATTTTTAAATAATTTAATAATTTATAATTTTTTTTTGCAAAATTGCTGTAATTTCTTAGAATTTTTTTAATCATGAAAATAAATTTAAAAATGTTTTTTATTGTCTTAAATCTTAAATTCTCACTTTTTGTCATGGAATTAGCATTTTTTTTTAATTATTTTTTTTAATTAAAACTATTACTTTTTGTTGTGGAATAAACATATTTTTTTTATTATAAAACAGCAATAGTTTCTCATTTTTTTCATGAAATTAAGACATTTTTGTAAACCAGCAGCATTTTCTTATACTTTTTATTATTTATAAAACAGCAGTTTTTTTCTTATAATTGAGTTTTTCTAGTGGCATAAAAAGTTTTTTCATGGTAAAATTGCAGTATGTTTTTTTTTTTAATAAATATTTTTCTTATATAATATTTTTTGTATACTATAATATTTTTAGGGCTGCCAAACATAATGCGTTAACGGTGGTAACTAATTTATTAAATTATGTAATATTCATTATTATGAATTAAATTATTTATTTATTTAATTATGAATTTATTAAATTTATTAAATTAGTTTTGCGTAATTAAGACATGCGCACTAAGCCTTTATTTCCGAGTTCATGTAGTGTTTAGTTTGGTTGCTTTATTGAGAGAAGTCAGCCGACAGCAGATGTTATGGTATGAAATATGAGGTCCGGTGTTGAGAGATGGGGGAGAACGGCCGTAAAAAAAAAAGGTCATAAATAGAGTTTGAAAAGTGGGGGGGCGGGGGGCTGGGGGTGGATGGATATAATGAGGTTATGAAACTCTTGCCTTCCTTCCAACAAGGACGCATGCCAGTCCACTACAAACCTTTCTTAGAACTTGGAGATTTCTACCAAAGCTTTGCCTGCGCCCCCCCGTCCCCGTCCCCGTCCCCCTCACCATGCCCCCCCTTCCCAATGAGAGAGCGCTAGCTTGGTAAAAATGCAGCAGCAGCACATAGTTGGAGGCTGCAGGCGCACTGCTGGGTCACGCGGTATTGGTGGTGGGGGTGGTTGAGGGGGGGGGGGGGGGGCCCAAAGTAAACACAGGTGTTGAGGAGGCAAGTGGGACGTGGGGGGTGTAGTGGGGGGGGGGGGTACCCCTTCCAGTAGCTGAAGCAACACACACTCAAACGAAGTCATGGATGGTGAACACAACTTGACCAAAACACTTTTTTTGGGGGGGGGTCGGGGCTGGGGGGGGCACAGGGGGGTATCAAGGCTCATTTAGACGACATAACGAGCCGGCTGTTATTATTAGAGGCTAATGACTAGCTAATTAGCCCGCTGTGATCCCGTCAATGCAGATGGGCCGTGAAATTATTACAAGAGTCGGAGGAAGGGAAGTCAACCAACGCTCGCCATCTGGATCGTAAAAAAAAAAAAAAAAAAAAAAAAAAAGAGAGGTAGAAATATTACACCGGGCGAGTTATTACGAATGACTCCTCTCGCTTGCTGAACGACTCAATCAGGGCAGCAACCAGGAACCACTGCAACATATCGCAGTCATTATTGCAATTCTTCAAGACAAAAATACTATATTTTTTCATTTTTATTTCAATTTTTGACAATTTATTTATACTAAAATATATATATTTTTATTATATATATTATATATTATTTTTTACTATATTCAATATATTTTTTTAAAATACCATAATATTTTCTTTTAATGTAAATGGTTGAGAAATAAGCTGCAATTTTTTTAAACTTACTGATTCAAATATAAAGTTGTTATTTTTATGAGATAATACTGCAATTTTATAAGAAAAATTCTGTATATATTGTGGGGAAAATTATTGTACAATATTGCAGTAATTATTGTATTTAAAAAAAAAAGAAACTCCTTTCAAAATGTAAAAAATAAAAAAAAATGCCATAATATTTTCTTTTAATGTAAATGGTTGATAAATAACCTTTTTTTAAACTTACTGCTACAAATATAAAGTTGTTATTTTTATGAGATAATACTGCAATTTTATAAGACAAATTCAGTATATTATGTGGGGAAAATTATTGTATATATTGCAGTAATTATTTTTTTTTTAAATAAACTCCTTTCAAAATGTGAAAGATTGAATAAAAAAAGTAAATATTCTTTATGAGAAAATATGGCAGTTTTAAAAGAAAAACAATGAAAGTCATATTTTAGGAGAAAAAAGATTCACTTTCACGCACAAAAAAAATCATAATTTTCATGAGAAAATACTGCAATTTTATGTGGAAAAAAATGGGGGGCACGGATAATAATAACCATTTTTCAAAAGCTTTAATATGAGAAAAAGTTCATGTTAAGTAAAGTTAAAATTAATTAAAAATATTTTGCAATTTTACAAGATAAAATCAGAATATTTTTTACAACATTGCAGTAATTATTACAATTTTTCAAGACAAATTCAAAATCTTTTAAAAATCTTTTAAAATCTTTTAAAAATGTGCATATTCATTTTTCAGATTTTTTTTTAATCCAATTTGTTCTGAGATATATATTTATTATTTTATAATTACTGTAATAAATTTAAAATATTGGTTTAATATTAGAAGAAGTTGTAAATGGACAAGAAATAAGTTGCCATTTTCTGAGATATATTTCTATTTTAGGTATATTAAAAAATATATTGTAAAACACCAATATTTTATAATTTTTTTTAAGCTTTTTGTAAACCAGCAGCATTTTCCTGTACTTTTTTCCCTCATAAAATATTATTTTTTTTCTTATAATTGAATTTTTCTAGTGGCATTAAAGGTTTGGTAAAATGGTAAAATTGCAGTATGTTTTTTTTAATAACATAAATATTTTTAATATTTTTATATTTATAGAATAATTTCAATATATTATTTTTTTTTAATAATTTTAATAATTTACATACATTTATATATTTTTAGGGCTGTCAAAAGTAATAATAAAAAGTACTAATTTATGTGCAATACTGCAATTTTACGAGAAAGAATATTCTGAGGAAAAAATAAATAATTTGACAAAAATTGCAGTAATTATTGCAATTTTACAAGACAAAAGTGGCAATTTTAGGAGGAAAAAAAATCATACACGATGGGAAAATATTCCGATTTTTTCCTGGCAAAATTAATGAAGAAGTCAAACGGAGTACTGGAAGATGTCGGTCACTGGGTGCTACGAATGGAAGGTAACAGCGGACAAAAGCGAGGATGGACCGAGGTGGGATCTTTTCCAAAATTCCTCTCGGAGACTTTCATCATGGCTGCCGCTCCAGATGCTGGTCCCGTCAAAGGAAGCTAATTTATTGCTTCCTTAATCAGCGAGTGCAATGGCTTCCAGGCCGGCCTTTACTAACGATCAATTAGCCTTTAGCGCCATCAAAGTTGACTTGTCACGCTCTCGCAGCGGAACACACACACAGCATCCGACAAAAGTACAGCCCTCATACTACACTACTGCACTACTACAACTACATATACTCTACTACTACCTCTACTACGACTACATATACTTTAGAGTAGTCAGTATTACACTATTACTGCCCACTGACACACATCCAGTATCGTCTGTGCTGAAGATCTGCTCCCTTTCTGGTGGTAGTGTTGCAGTCCGGGGGCTGCATGAGTGCTTCCGGCACCGGGAAGCTGAGGTTCAATTTGGGAAAGATGATTTCCAACGTGTGCTGTGACGTCATGGAAAGATGGTGGTAGTGTCATTTCCAATTCCACAATTTTTGTTAACGTGACTGCACAAGTGCTGCCGGCATTAGGGAGTTGCGGTTCATTGGTAGAAACATGAACTCCTATATGCACATGTTCATTCATATACATACTATGTAGGTGACATTCTGAAAATCTGCTCCTTTGGTGGTGGTAGTGTCACAATCTGGGGCTGCATGAGTGCTGTCGGCAGTAGGGAGTTGCGGTTCATTGGGAGAAACATGAACTCCAATATGTACATGTTCATTCATATACATATGTATATGACATTCTGAAAATCTGCTCATTTGGTGGTGGTAGTGTCACAATCTGGGGCTGCATGAGTGCTGTCGGCAGTAGGGAGTTGCGGTTCATTGGTAGAAACATGAACTCCAATATGTACATGTTCATTCATATACACATGTATATGACATTCTGAAAATCTGCTTTTTTGGTGGTGGTAGTGTCACAATCTGGAGCTGCACGAGTGCTGTCAGCAGTAGGGAGTTGCGGTTCATTGGGAGAAACATGAACTCCAATATGTACATGTTCATTCATATACATATGTATGTGACATTCTGAAAATCTGCTTTTTTGGTGGTGGTAGTGTCACAATCTGGGGCTGCATGAGTGCTGTCGGCAGTAGGGAGTTGCGGTTCATTGGGAGAAACATGAACTCCTATATGTACATGTTCATTCATATACATACTATGTATATGACATTCTGAAAATCTGCTCCATTGGTGGTGGTAGTGTCACAATCTGGGGCTGCACGAGTGCTGTCGGCAGTAGGGAGTTGCGGTTCATTGGGAGAAACATGAACTCCAATATGTACATGTTCATTCATATACATATGTATGTGACATTCTGAAAATCAGCTTTTTTGGTGGTGGTAGTGTCACAATCTGGGGCTGCATGAGTGCTGTCGGCAGTAGGGAGTTGCGGTTCATTGGGAGAAACATGAACTCCAATATGTACATGTTCATTCATATACATATGTATGTGACATTCTGAAAATCTGCTCCTTTGGTGGTGGTAGTGTCACAATCTGGGGCTGCATGAGTGCTGTCGGCATTAGGGAGTTGCGGTTCATTGGGAGAAACATGAACTCCAATATGTACATGTTCATTCATATACATACTATGTATATGACATTCTGAAAATCTGCTTTTTTGGTGGTGGTAGTGTCACAATCTGGGGCTGCATGAGTGCTGTCGGCATTAAGGAGTTGCGGTTCATTGGGATAAACATGAACTCCTATATGTACATGTTCATTCATATACATATGTATGTGACATTCTGAAAATCTGCTTTTTTTGGTGGTGGTAGTGTCACAATCTGGGGCTGCATGAGTGCTGTCGGCATTAGGGAGTTGCGGTTCATTGGGAGAAACATGAACTCCTATATGTACATGTTCATTCATATACATATGTATGTGACATTCTGAAAATCTGCTCCTCTGGTGGTGGTAGTGTCACAATCTGGGGCTGCATGAGTGCTGTCGGCAGTAGGGAGTTGCGGTTCATTGGGAGAAACATGAACTCCAATATGTACATGTTCATTCATATACATATGTATGTGACATTCTGAAAATCAGCTTTTTTGGTGGTGGTAGTGTCACAATCTGGGGCTGCATGAGTGCTGTCGGCAGTAGGGAGTTGCGGTTCATTGGGAGAAACATGAACTCCTATATGTACATGTTCATTCATATACATATGTATGTGACATTCTGAAAATCTGCTTTTTTTGGTGGTGGTAGTGTCACAATCTGGGGCTGCATGAGTGCTGTCGGCAGTAGGGAGTTGCGGTTCATTGGGATAAACATGAACTCCTATATGTAGTACATGTTCATTCATATACATATGTATGTGACATTCTGAAAATCTGCTTTTTTGGTGGTGGTAGTGTCACAATCTGGGGCTGCATGAGTGCTGTCGAGTTGCGGTTCATCTACTGTGACTTTCTCAAGAGTGCTGTCGGTATCAAGTAGCTGTGGTTAATTTTTGGGAAAGAGTAATTGTAGATTAATGGATGGTGACATTCTCCCTTGATTGAGGTGGGATAGCGGTGTGGGGCTGCACGAGTGCTGCCGGCATTTTTCTATGTTGACGGGTCTTTTGTTTTCTAAGTTTTCCAAGCTTTGAAGTTACGCTTATAGATGATGTTTTTGCGGTTCCGTGGAGGTATAATATGTGTATATCAATACAAAGCGTTGTTGCCGTTACCATAGCAACACACGTGCAAGCAGGCCGCCCCTTGTCCGGGGGTCCGCCGCTTTTAAAAAGTGAATTACGACACCGTCTTCTCAACGTGAGCGCCTCTTCTTCCCAAGTCGGGAAGATTGCCTCTTCTTTCCTTTTTAGGATCGGGCTTCTACCGAAATGACCTTGTGACCCTTCCGCCCGCCCCCTGCCCCCCTGCCCCATGTAATGCTCTTGGCCGGTGGATCAGGGAAAACACAAAGACAATTTGCAGTCTTGGAAGTGGAGTGATGGATTTGTGCGCGGCCGTGTTGTGATAAAGAGTTTTGCACCTGCGAATGACCCCCCCGCCCCCCTCGCCCCCCGGCCCCCGCCCCCTTCCTTTTCAAGCTCTGCTCTCCCGGAGACCTTTAGTGCCTGCAGGTGTATAAATAGAGCTGTTTTCAATTAAGGCTCAACCTCGCCTGTAGCGTGCATCTGATCAATGCGTGCACCCCGTCCCCCCACCCCCACCCCCACCCTCGCACCTGTGGTAATAAAATACCAGTGAGGGGTGAGGGCGTGGGGGGATGCTGCCCCCTTGTTGGCCCGTCTCTTTTCTTAAGGACGACGCTCTCTCCCCGTGAAGTGAAAGAAGGGCTTTGGCGAGCTAGCGCGCTAACAAAGAGACGCTATGCCGGGTCCGTCGTGCCATTATTTGGTCAGGGCGTGGCCCCAAAAGGGCGTCAGCGTGTGGCCCCAAAAGGGCCGAGAGCCGCAAAAGAACAAGGTGAGCCCGTTTGAAGGTGGGACGGGACCCTTAAATGACCATGCATTTATTTTGGTGAATGGATGAAAAATTATATTCCAAAATTGTTGCAAAATTATTAAAATATTTCTATATTTCTATTTTCCAAATATTTCTTCCTAATATTAGGAGAATAACGTCATCATATTATGGGAGTATTATGGGAATAATGTAGTAATATTATTGTAAAAAAAAAGTCATGATATTATGGGAATATTTTGGGAATAATGCTGGATTATTATGGGAATAAAATCATCATATTATGGGAATAATGTGGAATAATGGGAATAAAGTCATCATATTATGGGAATAATGTGGAATAATGGGAATAAAGTCATCATATTGTGGGAATATTATTGGAATAATGCTGGATCATTATGGGAATAAAATCATCATATTATAGGAATAATGTTATAATATTATTGGAATAATGCTGTACTATTATGGGAATAAAGTCATCATATTATGGGAATATTATGTGAATAATGCTGTAATATTATGGGAATAAAGTCATCATGTTATTGGAATATTATGGGAATAATTCTGTAATATTATGGGAATATCAATTTATGGGAATATTATGGAATAATGCTGTAATATTATGGGAATAATGTAATCGTATTAAAGGAATATGATGGGAATAATGCTGTAATATTAGGGAATGATGTCATCATTTTATGGGAATATTATGGGGATAACGCTGTAATATTATGGGAATAATGTCATAATTTTATGGGAATATTATGGGAATAACGCTGTAATATTATGGAAGAATGTAATCATATTATGGGAATATTATGGGAATATTGCTGTAATATTATGGGAATAATGTCATCATTTTATGGGAATTATGGGAATAATGCTGTAATATTATGGGAATAAAGTTATCATATTATGGGAATATTGTGGGAATAAGGCTGTAACATTATGGGAATAAAGTCATCATGTTATTGGAATATGATTGGAATAATGCTGTAATATTATGGGAATTATGTCATTTTATGGGAATATTATGGGAATAATGCTGTAATATTATGGGAATAATGTAATTATATTAAAGGAATATGATGGGAATAATGCTGTAAAATTATGGAATAATGTAATAATTTTATGGGAATATTATGGGAATAATGCTGTAATATTATGGGAATAATGTCATCATTTTATGGGAATATTATGGGAATAATGCTGTAATATTATGGGAATGTCATAATTTTATGGGAATATTATGGAAATAATGCTGTAATATTATGGGAATAAAGTCATCATGTTATTGGAATATTATGAGAATAATGCTGTAATATTATGGGAATGATGTCATCATTTTATGGAAATATTATGGGAATAACACTGTAATATTATGGGAATAATGCTGTAATATTGTGGGAATAAAGTCATCATGTTATTGGAATATTATGGCAATAATGCTGTAATATTATGGGAATTATGTCATTTTATGGGAATATTATGGGAATAATGCTGCAATATTATGGGAATAATGTAATCATATTATGGGAATATTATGGGAATAATGCTATAACATTATGGGAATAAAGTCATCATGTTATTGGAATATTGTGTGAATAATGCTGTAATATTATGAGAATAAAGTCATCATGTTATTGGAATATTATGAGAATAATGCTGTAATATTATGGGAATGATGTCATCATTTTATGGAAATATTATGGGAATAACACTGTAATATTATGGGAATAATGCTGTAATATTATGGGAATAATGTCATCATTTTATGGGAATATTATGGGAATAATGCTGTAATATTATGGAATAATGTCATCATGTTATTGGCATATTATGAGAATAATGCTGTAATATTATAGGAATAATGTCATCATATTATGGGAATATGATGGGAATAACCTCCTCCCCAGCATCCTAAATGACACGCCCCTCCCAGACTCCGCCCCCTCGCCGGTGGTGTTGATGAAGGGCAGGAAGTGGTTAGGTTTTGATGGAAGTGTTTGCATCTTCTGCTTTGTTCTCCGAGTGCTGCTGATGGAGGAAGAAAAGAGCGATGGCTTCTGTTCCTCGCCACGCGCTTTAATTACTCCCACCTTGACTTTATTTGCTGCAGCGCTTGGGAGCTGGGGGGCGGGTGGTTGGGGGGGGGGGGGTCGGGGGGGTCGGACCGCAAAGAAAAGAGGTTTCTAATCAGCGGTTGGACGCAACCTTTAAATGGAATCACGTGTGACCACGTGGCCAGATAAGACAGGAAACACATGCGGGGCAGCTTGGCGTTCTTACACCTATACATCAGGGGGTGTCCCAAGTGCGGCCCGGGGGCCACTCGCGGCCCTGGGCACATTCTAAACATCTCATTTAACAACTCATTGAAAAAAAAATGGAAAATCTGGAGTAGGCAGGAAGTGAACAAAGGAAACAGATTGTAAAAGTAACAGACGGGGGAGGGGGTAGGATTTAATAAGCTCTGCTTCTTCCTACTCCTTTCGGACACATTTTCTCATAGAACTTCCTTTTCTGGGAAAATGGAAGTGCCACAAAGAGAAACTCACATCGGATGGTTCCTCTCGTAGCGGGCCGTCGCCGCCCTCGCCGCCGTCGCCGCCGCCATCACAGATGCTTTCCGCTCCTCAAATTCCTCCCGGCTCAGCACCGTGCCCTTGTGGCCGTGTTCCACCAGCTTCCGGGCCGACTCCCTGCTCTGGAAGTCCAAACAAAAAGGAGCTGCGTCGGAAAATGGACGACATTTTTTTTATTTTGTAAAATTGCAGTAATTGCAGTATAGTGGAACTGCGTTTTTTTTTATAAAAATAGATTATTAATAATATTTATAATAATAATAATAATATAATAATATTTATTTCATGTCAAATTTTCTTGTAAAATTTATTCATTTTTCTTTATTTTTTTTTATAAAAATAAATTATTTTTGTCTCATAGAAGCCAAACTTGTTTCTTGTACAATGGCAGTATTTTTATAATAAAAATTATTACTTCTTAAGGTGAAATATTTACATTTATTTCATGGCAAATTTTCTTGTAAAATTTATTCATTTTTCTTTATTTTTTTTTAATACAAATAAATTATTTTTGTCTCATATAAGCCAAACTTCTTTCTTGTACAATGGCAGTATTTTTATAATAAAAATTATTACTTCTTAAGGTGAAATTATAACATTTATTTCTTGTCAAATTTTAATGTAAAAAAATATTCCTTTTTCTTTTTTTTTTTTTTAAATAAAAATAAATTATTTTTGTCTCATAGAAGCCAAACTTGTTTCTTGTACAATGGCAGTATTTTTATAATAAAAATTATTACTTCTTAAGGTGAAATTATAACATTTATATCTTGTCACATTTTCATGTAAAAAAATATTCCTTTTTCTTTTTTTTTTTTTAATAAAAATAAATTATTTTTGTCTCATAGAAGCCAAACTTCTTTATTATACAATGGCAGTATTTTTATAATAAAAATTATTACTTCTTAAGGTGAAATTATAACATTTATATCTTGTCACATTTTCATGTAAAAAACTATTCCTTTTTCTTTTTAAAATTGCAATATTTTCTCACAAAAATATTTTTTCTCATAAAAGTAAAACTTGTTTTTTCTCTGAAAATTTATTTTATTTTTTTTTCTTGTAATTACAACTTTTTTTATTTTGTAAAACTGCAGTATTTTATTCCAAAAATATGTTTTTATCTCATAAAAGTAAACTGTTTTTCTCATTAAATTGCAGTATTTTTCAAAAGAAAAATTATTACTTCTTTTTGTGAAAGTACAACTTTTATTTTTTTTTATAAAATGCAGTATTTTCTTGTCACTTTTTCTTTGAATTAGAACTTAAAAGTGCACGATTTTCCAACAAAAATATTTTTCTCATGGACTAAAACTTGTTTTTCCTCTGAAAATTGCCTTTTTTTAAAAATATTTTAAATTTTTTTCCTGTAATTATTACTTTTTTATTTTGTAAAATTGCAGTATTTTCTTATCAAAAATATTTTTCATCTCATAAAAGTCAAATGTTTTTCTCATTAAATTGCAGTATTTTTTTTTAAAAGAAAAATTATTACTTCTTTTTGAGAAATTATAACTTTTATTTTATGTAAAATGCAGTATTTTCTTGTCACTTTTTCTTTACTTATAGTAAAATGGCAATGACTTTGTGTAAATATTTTGCGTAAAATTGGTATTTTTTAATAAAAATTACCACTTATTGAATCATAAAAATTGCAAATTATTCATTTTAGTTATTTTAGTTTTATTTAGTCATTTAGTTATTTAGTCTTTTTAGTTTTATTCAGGAATTTAATTTTTTTTCCTGGGATAATTGAAGTATTTTTTTATTAAAAAAACTATTGCATTTTATTTCTTGCAAAATTGCAGTATATTCTTTTAAAATATTTTAATTTTTTTTTGCTTATAAAGCAAGAGTGGATTTTTTAAAATACTTAAAAATACTTTAAAAATACTTCACTTTGAGCAACTTTCGACAAAACAAGTGCCGCAAGGCATGCTGGGTAGCCAGAAGCCAGGAAACAATACGTATTGCGAATAAGGCGTCCATGTTCTATGAATAAAGATCGAGTGAGGGGGGGTTTCAGACCCGAGCTCTAGAGCTGACGGTTCGATCCCGCGGCTTGCCAGCTCGACGCCGCCAAAGCGCCCCGCCGCGCCCCGCCGCGCCCCGCCGCGCCCCGCCGTGCGCCTCCACCAGAGAGCGGAAACGCTGGCTTCGCCCGCCGTCTTTTGATGTGGCGCCGCAAAAAAACGAGTCCCCAGTTCTGATTTTGGCACAAAAGCCGTTTTCTGCATGAAGGAGCCGACTCAGCGGGAAACCTGGACTCGTACCCGCAACATCCATCCTGGCGACGGAGGTGATGATTTTGTAACGTGACCTCTTCCACCGCCGCTGCGCCTCTCTCCCAGGGCAGGCCCCGCTCCGTCAAAAGGCCCAAACAACGCCGGCCAGGAAAAACAGGCCCCGCTGAGGGATGATTTATCAGAGCCGGGCATTATCGGGTCAGCTGACCCGGCCCGGCCCGACCCCGGTGGGTTAAACAGTGATTGACGACAGCTGATTAGCAGGTCAGATACGGCTTGTTCTGCCCTGGTGTGGACACAGGTGTCCAAACAAAGCAAATGGAGCTATCCTTCACAAGCCTGCCATCTAGTGGACAAAAGGGGGAATTACGTCAAAGACAAAGGAGCCCTTCTACTTAAATAATGTTGTTTTACCCGTAAACTCTGCTTCGCTCTTTATTTTTAATGTTACATTACCCAAGTTTGACTACTGTCTTCCTTATTATCTTTAGATTTTTCATAATACATATAAATATGAATTCTATCATAATTAAATAACCTAATTTAATAATTACAGGTATTTTGCTGCCCCCTAGCGTTACAATTGTGAAGTTGCACCAGACTACATTAATCATTTTGGAAATATTGCGTTCCCTCGCAGAATGGCAGCGTAAAACTAGGATATCATGCACGATAAAAATTATTACATAGCCCTACCGATGCATTGTTCGATACGGCATGGATTATATGACAATTAAATAGTCAATACGGAAGAAAATTACATTTATAATTATATTATTATTATTATTATTGGTTGATTGGTTGAAATGGACGACCCGGAAGCTGATGAACATTGTAAGGTCACCCGGCTCCGCAGTCTTTGGCTAAGGAAGTTAGCATTGTCAACACAAATTTGCAGTATTTTCGTGAAAATATTATATTATTTTTTTCTCACGAATTATTTTTTCTCATAAATAACATTATTACATTATTTTTTAACTTTTCTTCTTTCTCTCAGTATTTTCCTGCATTTTTTTACTTACTTGTTTTATTTTTTTATTTACCTTATTGCAGTTTTTAAATCAATCAATCAAAAGACAGCAGGTTTTGATGTGAACACTTATTCATTAAATTGTTTATACACCGATGTTATTAATACGCCGATTACAAGATTATGTTTTGTTGACTTTGAATTTTTATTTTGAAGTTCCTCCGACACGTGCTCATAAACATATTCGAAGGTTTATCTTAATTCCGCAGTTTAGTCAACCCAGTTCGGCTCTAACTAGGAAACCAGTAGTCACCAGACGTTGAAGTCAAAGTAGCCCAACAAACTTCACTCACTTTCAAGTAAAACAAATCCATCGGTGTCACTTTGGAGTCCAAATAGTCCTCGTAGGCCTTAAATTGGCCCACCGGGTCCTGGAAACGATTGGCTGTGTTGACCTCCATCTTTTACCGGTGTGTGTTTGGAACAGAAGTTACCATGGCGACAATTCTAACTTTTTACGACAGTTGACCGGAAGAAGTCGTGAGAAGTTATATTGTTTATAAACTAAACGTACGTGTGTTAGACACAGGGCTAGTGGCGCAATGGATAACGCGTCTGACTACGGATCAGAAGATTCTAGGTTCGACTCCTGGCTAGCTCGAAATTTTTTCACGTTGTTTTATCTTGAAATAAAATGCTTGTTTTTTTTGTTGTATTTCATACACAGCATTCAATTTAACTAGTTTATTTTTACTGATGGTCAAAAAATAAGTATTTTTCACGTGGTCTATGCGAACTCCAACGTAGGCCGTACTAGCTAACAATGGTCTGATAGATTGGTGGCAGACATGTTGTTTTTGTTTCCCTCCTGACCTTACATTGGACCACAGTGATGTTAGTTCCATGTTGGCTATTCGGCTCCTGCTTTAGTGAACGCCTGGAAAGAAAACCTGGAGTGTAGTTTGTGAGAAAGTTTTTTTGCACAAAACAATTTGGTTAAATATGTTAGAGAACACATAGCGGAAAACTCAAAGAGTACTTAGTTCGTGGTACAAGTTATTTTATACAGTGTGATTTCATTTGACATATGAGAAAACTATTTAGTTGTTCAGTTTGTGGCCGAGCAGCTTCATCAGGGGAATTAGCTCAAATGGTAGAGCGCTCGCTTAGCATGCGAGAGGTAGCGGGATCGATGCCCGCATTCTCCAAAGAATTTTTTTCTTTTTCGTAGAAGAGATGTTGGGATCGGAAACGAGTCCAGGATCTATCCCTCAGCGTCAAACAAAAACCCCAAACCGTATCCTGGCCCTATTCTCTAGACTAGTCTCTTGTCATGTAATAGTGAAGAAACCCAGTCCGGGATTAAATGTTACCAAGTACAGAACACTAATTCGAGCCCCATACCAGATATCTACCCCAAATACAGACTTTGGTCTAAACCTAAACCCAGTCCTAACTGCATTCCCTGGTAGTATGATAAGATTATTGTCGTAAAATTCCAAATTTTTCTCTGTCGATGACAATATTTTTCAGGTAATATTTTGACTTTATTCTTGTAAAATTACAGCTGAATTTTCCATGTTATTTTCTTGTTATAATTATGAAATTAGGGGGTTATTTTGTTTTGTTTCTGTTTTTTTCTTTAATATTTCAACTTTTCTGTAAAAAAAACTTTCAGTTAAAATTGTGTTATTTTTGCTGATATTATGAGATCATTCTCCTAAAAATTATGTTTTTTACATAATATTTTGACTTTATTCTTGTATGAAATTAGGGGGTTATTTTGTTTTGTTTCTCATACTATTATGACTTTATTTTTTTTCTTTAATATTTCAACTTTTCTGTAAAAAAAACCTTTCTGTTAAAATTGTGTTATTTTTGTTGATATTATGAGATAATTCTCATAAAAATTATAATTTTTTACATAATATTTTGACTTTATTCTTGTATGAAATTAGGGGGTTATTTTGTTTTGTTTCTCGTACTATTATGACTTAATTTTTTTCTT
The DNA here is from genome assembly GCF_030265055.1 of Doryrhamphus excisus. Classification (NCBI taxonomy): domain Eukaryota; kingdom Metazoa; phylum Chordata; class Actinopteri; order Syngnathiformes; family Syngnathidae; genus Doryrhamphus; species Doryrhamphus excisus. The sequence continues at coordinate 25,280,130 of NC_080469.1, read as the reverse complement.
TAATATTTCAACTTTTGTGTAATTTTTTTGTTAAAATTGTGTTATTTTTTTTACATAATATTTTGACTTTATTCTTGTAAAATTACACCCGATGTTTCCATTTTTGTTTTTTTTGTTGTTATTTTCTTGTTATAATTATGAAATTAGGCGGTTATTTTGTTTTGTTTCTCATACTATTATGACTTTATTTACTTTTTTTTAATATTTCAACTTTCTGTTAAAAAACCTTTCTGTTAAAATTGTGTTATTTTTGTTGATATTATGAGATGATTCTCATAAAAATAATATTTTTGGGTATCAATTTCGGTATTATGTTCTGGTATATATATTGATGTAATTCAATACGACTGCATGTCTTTATTTGGCATATAAATCTTCATACAATACCATACATGTTTATTATAAAATTTCAGTACAAAAATTTTTTTTTTAAAAAAATCAGAACGTGATCACATCACAGCAGGCAGTGAGATATACACTTTCAATTATTAATTTTTTTTTGTTTTTTCAGGCATAACACATATTTTTTTACATATTAAATAAATTCCCCAAAAAGTGGATTTATATTCATGTCCAATGAAATATTGTCATGTGATAAGAATTGACCTTAAATATTGTAGTGTACTGTAAGTGTTGATCAAAACATTCAAAAATCAGTATGACACAGTAGAATTATCCAAGCACATTAATAAACAATAAATCAATATCTTAAAAGTGATTATTATTAGCTGGGAATTTGCTAGCATCCTCTCCAGAGACTCGGGGTCCTTCCCGGCTGTTCGCCATCCGATAGGGCCACAGCTTGAACCACCAGGTCGTGACTCTGGATTTTTTTGACCCGGAACAGCCGGTGGCTAAATTGATAGATTTGATGGACACTTTTCTTCCCGAGGCCTCACAGCTCCGGTTTCTCGTTTCTTTGCTTTCTAAAGATATAAAAAGAGATAAAACAAGCACATAATGGGACACACCACCAAAATAGTACAAGTATTGTATGTTGTCATGAATGTACATGTTACTACATGCAATACTTGTAGTATTTTAAGCATGAGCGCTCAGCTGGGAATTTTTGGAGGTCTTTCCAAAAGACCCAATAGGCGGAATGGGCGTGTCCCATTATGTGCATTGTTAGCTGCCTCTTTTTAGCTGTTTTGATATCTTTAGAACACACAAGAAAGATTAAGGATTTTGGATGATGGGCAAAATTTTGACTTTATTCTTGTAAAATTACAGCAGATTTTTCCATTTTTGTTTTTTTTTGTTATTTTCTTGTTATAATTATGAAATTAGGGGGTTGCTTTGTTTTGTTTCTCATACTATTATGACTTCATTTTTCTCTTTAATATTTCAACTTTCTGTTAAAAAAAACTTTCTGTTAAAATTTTCTTATTTTTGTTGATATTATGAGATTATTCTGATAAAAATAATATTTTTTTACATAATATTTTGACTTTATTTTTGTAAAATTACAGCTGATTTTTCAATTTTTTGCTATTTTTGTTATAATTATGAAATTAGGGGGTTATTTTGTTTTGTTTCTCATACTATTATAACTTAATTTTTCTCTTTAATATTTAAATTTTCTGTTAAAAAACTTACTGTTAAAATTGTGTTATTTTTGTTGATATTATGAGATTATTCTTATAAAAATAATATTTTTTTACACAATATTTTGACTTTATTCTTGTATGAAATTAGGGGGTTATTTTGTTTTGTTTCTCATACTATTATGACTTTTTTAAAATGATTTTTTTCTTTAATATTTCAACTTTTCTGTAAAAAAATTCTGTTAAAATTGTGTTATTTTTGTTGATATTATGAGATTATTCTCATAAAAATAATATTTTTTTACATAATATTTTGACTTTATTCTTGTATGAAATTAGCGGGTTATTTTGTTTTGTTTTTCATACTATTATGACTTTTTAAAATGATTTTTTCCTTTAATATTTCAACTTTTCTGTAAAAAAATTATGTTAAAATTGTGTTATTTTTGTTGATATTATGAAATTATTTTCATAAAAAGAATATTTTTTACATGATACTTTGACTTTGTTATTGTAAAATTACAGCTGATTTTTCTATTTTTGTTTTTGTTATCATTATGAAATTAGGGGGTTATTTTGCTTTGTTTCTCATAATATTATGACTTAATTTTTTTTTTTAATATTTCAGCTTTTCTGTTAAAAAATTCTGTTAAAATTGTGTTATTGTTTTGATATTATGAGATTATTCTCATAAAATAATATTTTTTTACAAAATATTTTGACTTTATTCTTGTAAAATTACAGCTGATTTTTCTATTTTTCTATTTTTGTTTTGTTTTTGTTATTTTCTTGTTATAATTATGAAATTTTTTTGTTTTGTTTCTCATACTATTATGACTTCATTTTTTTTTTAATATTTCAACTTTCTGTTAAAAAAAACTTTCTGTTAAAATTTTGTTATTTTTGTTGATATTATGAGATTATTCTCATAAAAAGAATATTTTTTTACATAATATTTTGACTTTATTCTTGTAAAATTACTGATGATTTGACAGTTTTTACTTTTTTTATGTGCTGTAGACTGCAAAAACAGCCCCCGGGGAAAGGTAAAAAGGGCCCCCGGGGCCGCACTTTGGACACCCCTGTCTTAGATGCTACATGGTGCTAACGCTAGCACAAGTCACATGCTACAAACGCGTCTGGCTTCGGGACGGAAGTATTCGTCTTTATGTTATGTGTTAGCATCTCAGAGTGTTAGCAAGGCGGCTAACTTATTTTTGCTTTCGTTATTGCTTGCTAGCAGGATTAGCGTTTGGGGGTAACTTTTCCGAGATGCCTCGCTAATCTTGCTAATCTCGCTAACGGGATGTTATCGGTCATGTAGCTAGCTGTGAGCATAGACAAACAATAACAATCCAACTACTCCGAGGTAGCAAATATTGGGAATGTTTGGAAGTCGATACTCGTAACGACGCCGCGTCACTTATCCAAAACGATACTTGGGCCAGTACTTGACTTGTCTGGGCCGCGTTGCCACACGGACGTTGGTTCGATCCGGCGGTTTGGGCGGCGGCGGAGGCGATTCCTGCCGCTCTTTGCCTCCGTCCGTGATGGCGAAGCCGCGCTGGGCGCCGTCGTGCAATCCGACCCTGGGCAAGAAGTGGGTGGAGACGTGCTGGGGTTTGACCCTGGGGCTGGAGCCCATTTTGGCTTTGCCTCGCTTGTTGAGCGCCACGAACCAGTCCCGGCCGGTCCTGTGGTTCCTGTGGATCACCGAGGCGTACGTGTTGTAGCTGTTCTCCTGGAAGCGCTCCCGGAACTTACAGTCGTCCGTGAACAATTCCTACGAGACAAGACCACACGGAAGAGATCAGTCACAACACCTTGGTGTCCTCCCGGTGGAACTGGAAGCGGTGGCCGGGGACCGGGAAGTCTGGACTTCCCTATGAGACTACTGCCCCCAAAACCCGGACCCGGATAAGAAAATGGAATGGGTACTTTTGAAAATTCAGAGATATGATTTTGCCATTTTTTTTCTGTTGTTACATTAATTTTTTAAGGCATTTTTAATGTTTATTATGTTTTACATTTTTACACTTTTTAAGTCATTTTTATTTGTTTTTAAAATATTTTTAAACCTTTATTTGTCATTATTATTTGTGTTTTCGTTATTTTTATAACTTTTTTTTTACTGCTTTTATATTGTATTTTCATTTATTTAAGCCATTTTAACGTTTATTATTTATTATGTTATATATTCTTACACTTTTTAAGTCATTTTTATTTTATATACTGCTTTTATATATTTTTATTTATTTAAGCAATTTTGAATGTTTATTATTTATTATGTTTTATATTCTTACACTTTTTAAAGTCATTTTTATTTGTTTTTAAAATATTTTTAAACCTTTATTTGTCATTTTTATGTATGTTTTAATTATTTTTATAACTTCAGTAATTTTTTACTGCTTTTATATTGTATATTTTTTATTTAAGCCATTTTTAATGTTTATTATTTATTGTGTTTTATATTCTTACACTTTTTAAAGTCATTTTTATTTGTTTTTAAAATATTTTTAAACCTTTATTTGTAATTTTTATGTATGTTTTAATTATTTTTATAACTTCAGTAATTTTTTTAATTTAATTTTTTAATTTTTTTACTGCTTTTATATTGTATTTTTTATTTAAGCCATTTTTAATGTTTATTATTTATTATGTTATATATTCTTACAATTTTAAGCCATTTTTATTTTATATATTTTATATACTGCTTTTATATTTTTTTATTTATTTAAGCAATTTTGAATGTTTATTATTTATTGTGTTATATATTCTTACACTTTTTAAGTCATTTTTATTTGTTTTAAAAATATTTTTAAACCTTTATTTGTCATTTTTATGTATGTTTTAATTATTTTTATGACTTCAGTCATTTTCTTAATGCTTTTATATTGTATATTTTTTATTTAAGCCATTTTTAATGTTTATTATTTATTGTGTTTTATATTCTTACACTTTTTAAAGTCATTTTTATTTGTTTTTAAAATATTTTTAAACCTTTATTTGTCATTTTATTTGTGTTTTAATTATTTTTTTTATAATTTCAGTCATTTTCTTACTGCTTTTATATTGTATTTTTTCATTTAAGCCATTTTTAATGTTTATTATTTATTATGTTTTATATTCTTACACTTTTAAAAGCCTTTTTTGTTTGTTTTTAAAATATTTTAAACCTTTATTTGACATTTTTATGTATGTTTTAATTATTTTTATAACTTCAGTAATTTTCTTACTGCTTTTATATCATATTTTTTTTTACATTCATAAGGTTTTTTTTTAACACTGACAATATTTAAGCCATTTTATATTTTTCATTTTTTTTTACACCTTTTAGTCATTTTAATTTTTATTTCATTTTTTTCATTTAGTTTTAGCTTTAAGTCTGTTTGTTTATGTTCTGACTGGATTTGGCTAAATTTTTTCGGAATTGTCAGAAATGATAAGGGAAGGAACTGATTACATTTGGGACCATTACATTTCTCTCATTTTTGGCTGCTTTTATATTGTATTCATATTGTATTTTTAAAGTCATTTTTGTATTTTTTTAATCCATTTTGATTGATTTTTCCACTTTCATTTAAGTCATTTTTATTGTATTTCTGTGTATTATTTATTATTAATGTATTAATGGTATATTTTTTACACCTACGCTTTTTTGGATGTATGGATTTTTTTACATTTTAAAATGTATTTTTAAAGCCATTTTATTTGTCTATTTGTTTTGTCATTTTTAAAACTTTTAAGTCATTTTATTTGTATTTATTTTTCGTTACCCTTTCATTGATTAATTTTACTTATTTACTTATTACTAATATTTTTGTTTACACTTGCATACAATTTAAATTTGCATGCATTTGAATTTTTTAAACTTTTATTTAAGCTATTTTAAATGTTTTTTTTTAATTGTATTAAATTTTATTTCATTTATTTGTGTTTTTTTTTAGTGCATATTTTGGTTCTTTTTGACAAGCCGAGCGGGCTTTGAAGGAAGCCGCTACATACTAGCTCTCTGCTGAGGGGGATTTGGTGAAACAAAACCGATGTCCCGCAGGGGGGGTGGGGGTGGGGGGCGGGGGGGGCCCTAATCGCCTGCTCGATTTCCACTTCAGCTGTATGTTATCAAGCATCCCAGACTGGACCTAATCTTCTCTTCGCCTTTAATACACGCTAACCGGGGGCCCTGATGCCTGCCAACGTTCCCGCTCACGACCCCGGGTCCCCGTCCAGGCCGGGACGCTGTGCTGTGATGAAAGGATTTGGGTCTCTGTGTGTGTTTGGGAATTTTGGAAAAGTCTTCCGAGTTGTGGCAGCAGTTTGTTCCGCAGCTTTGAAAGCAAAACAAAGGCCGAACAAGATGCGGAGTTAGACAGGGGTGTCCAAAGTGCGGCCCGGGTGCCATTCACAGTCATAATATGAGAAATTTAGGTTGGGCAAAAGTAAAAAAAGTTAAAAACTAGAAACGCACAACCCCATATTGTCACTTACACCGTAAATATTAGTCTTACATTTATAACACCTAGCATAACAGCGCTAAGTGTCTACATCTGAAAATGCTAAAAATGTTTATATAATTGTTAGCATGCCAACAAAAAGTGTACGTTTATATTCGTATGCTGATGTTTGCATGCAAGCAATGGTAACATGCTAACGTTAGCATGCTAACACCTAGTACTCATGGAAAAGCAAAAAAGTTAAAGTTAGTATGTTAAAGTTAGGCTGCAAGAAATGCTAACAACATGTTAAAGTTAAAGTTAGCCTACAAGAAATGCTAACAACACATGATAAAGTTAAAGCTGAAGCTGAAGCTAAAGCTAGTTAAAGTTAAAGTTAAAGTTAGCCTACAAGAAATGCTAACAACACATGATAAAGTTAAAGTTAAAGCTAAAGCTAAAGTTAGCCTGCAAGAAATGCTAACAACACATGATAAAGTTAAAGCTAAAGTTAAAGTTAGCCTACAAGAAATGCTAACAACACATGATAAAGTTAAAGTTAAAGCTAAAGCTAAAGTTAGCCTGCAAGAAATGCTAACAACACATGATAAAGTTAACGCTAAAGTTAAAGTTAGCCTACAAGAAATGCTAACAACACATGATAAAGTTAAAGTTAAAGCTAAAGCTAAAGTTAGCCTGCAAGATTAGCCTGCAAGAAATGCTAACAACACATGATAAAGTTAAAGCTAAAGTTAAAGTTAGCCTACAAGAAATGCTAACAACACATGATAAAGTTAAAGTTAAAGCTAAAGCTAGCCTGCAAGAAATGCTAACAACCCATGATAAAGTTAAAGCTAAAGTTAAAGTTAGCCTGCAAGAAATGCTAACAACACATGATAAAGTTAAAGCTAATGCTAAAGCTAGGCTGCAAGAAATGCTAACAACACATGATAAAGTCAAAGCTAAAGTTAAAGTTAGCCTACAAGAAATGCTAACAACACATGATAAAGTTAAAGTTAAAGCTAAAGCTAAAGTTAGCCTGCAAGATTAGCCTGCAAGAAATGCTAACAACACATGATAAAGTTAAAGCTAAAGTTAAAGTTAGCCTACAAGAAATGCTAACAACACATGATAAAGTTAAAGTTAAAGCTAAAGCTAAAGGTAGCCTGCAAGAAATGCTAACAACCCATGATAAAGTTAAAGCTAAAGTTAAAGTTAGCCTGCAAGAAATGCTAACAACACATGATAAAGTTAAAGCTAATGCTAAAGTTAGCCTGTAGAAAATGCTGACAACACATGATAAAGTTAAAGTTAAAGCTAAAGCTAAAGTTAGCCTGCAAGAAATGCTAACAACACATGATAAAGTTAAAGCTAAAGTTAAAGTTAGCCTACAAGAAATGCTAACAACACATGATAAAGTTAAAGTTAAAGCTAAAGCTAAAGTTAGCCTGCAAGAAATGCTAACAACACATGATAAAGTTAACGCTAAAGTTAAAGTTAGCCTGCAAGAAATGCTAACAACACATGATAAAGTTAAAGCTAATGCTAAAGCTAAAGTTAGCCTGCAAGAAATGCTAACAACACATGATAATGGTACAGTAAGGGATTATACATTGTCTACCCAAGAAAATAGCAAAAACAATGCTAGTATGTTAAAGTTAGCATGCTAGAAATGTTAATTTTAGCATGCTAAGCAAGCAGCGTTGGATGCACGTAACCCAGGGTTGAATGCGTATTCCATTTCCTGTTACCACCGGGTGGCGCTGACACGAATTCAGGAAGACATCTGAGTTATTCGTGGTTACAGTTCAGTAGTGAATTGGCCCCGCCCACATCTTGAGGCTAGCTAGCATGGCGCTCACCGTGGCGTGGAGACGCCCTCTCTTGTTCATGGCCAGGAATCGGTTGCTGAAGACCCCTCGTATGCCGATGACCCCCTGGGACACGGCGAAGAGCTCCAGGACACCTGCAGACACACGGTATTTTTTATTTTTTATTTTTTATTTTTTATTTTTTATTTTTTATTTTTTATTTTTTATTTTTTATTTTTTATTTTTTATTTTTTATTTTTTATTTTTTATTTTTTATTTTTTATTTTTTATTTTTTATTAAAAAATGTTTTACTTCATAATATTGTTAAGTTTATTCTACTTTTTCTCTTAATGTTTTAATATTTTTCCCCAATTTATGTTATATTTAAAACTTTATGCTTGTAATGTTTCTTTTTTTTTTTTAATAATTTTAATTTAATTTATTTCCAAAATATTTTGGCTTCATTCTCTGAATTTTTTCCACAGCAAAAATTTTCCAAAAATGACATGTTTGTTTTTCTCATAACATTTAAAAACTTTTAAAACTTTTTTAAACACGATTTTGAAAAAAATATTTCCTCATATTATATAAATATATATAAATATAGTATAAATTTTCATTAGATAACAGCTTTTTCATCTTCATATTTTGACGGCAGTTTTGTAAAATTATTATTTTTCATGCGTCAGTGATCTTCATGTATCAGTTATGATGCAAAAAGGAAAAGTATGATGATAACCGTAGAACCAGAATCCAGTTATTAGTTTATTAGAGTATTATAGTATTCAGTTTCAGCGTCCGGTGTTCGCTTTTTTTTACACTTGGATGACAAATAAGAACGTTTAAACGGCCACCGTTTGACCCTGGAACAGACTATTTAGTGCGACAAAAGCCCCTTTTTTTTTGGAGGTCAACCAGCATCACTTGAATGGATCGCGGATCTCCAACTTCAAACCGGACCGGAAGCACGTGAGTTGGACTACTTCCAAACGGCGCACGTGAAGCCACCCAAGGGGGGAGGAGGAGACTTACTGAGGCGGTGGGGCTCATGGCTGCCGTTGACTCTGCCGTCGGGATGGATCTGGAGGTGGAAGCCGATGCCCACCCTGCAGTAGAGCCGGCACGTCCTGCGCCCCGAGCGGACCTCCTTGTAATCCTTCTCCTCCTCCTTCTTCTCCTCCTCCTCCTCCTCCCCGCGGGTCGCCTCGGCGCAGAGCAAGTGGGCGAAGGCGACGACGTAAAGGGGAAGCTTCATGCTTCCCGACCCGCTAGGACATTTTCGGAGGCGCTCCCGAGTGCGTGCGTGCGTGTGTCCGCGTGTGCGTGCTCGCACCGGCGGTGGGCATGAGGATATTTATACTTCCGGTGATCTCACTGCCGCCAGCCTGCACGCATGCACGCCCGCGCCAAGACGCACCGAGCGCGTATTTTACGCGCACTGGAATCCTCCAGTATTAGGATGGCCGGCGCCGTATTCACGTCTAATTAGTAGTAATATTAGTAGTAATAGTAGTAATTAGTAGTAATATTACCTTCTCTTACTCTGTTTGCTTTGGAAAATAATTACTTTCCCAAATATTCTTATGAATGGAATTATTAAATGCTAGTCATTATTTTTCGAGATTTTAGCAAAAAATTGGATGTTATCCGGAAAAAGTTCTAAACAATTTTTAAATAAAAATCTTCTCGCTTTTTAAAGTCTATATTTTTTTGTAGAAACTCATCAATTTGAGAAAAAAAATTATATTATTGCCAAAAAGCTATAAACTCATTTTAATTTTTTTTTATTTTTAGAAAACTTGTAATCTTTTTAGAGCTTTGTAGAGCTTTTTAGATTTTAGAAAAATATATTTGAAAAATGATATAAATTTGAGAAATGATATAAAAATCTGTAAAGAAAAAAAAATCTAATTAAATCTGATAATATTCATTTTATAAATGAATCGAGAAGGACTAAAAATAAAGTCTATTAAAAATCTATAAACGTATTTTTTAAATAAAAGTCGTAATATTTCAAAGACACTTTTTTGTAGCTTTAAAAAAATATATTTGAAAAATTGTATAAATTTGTGAAAATAGTTGGGTATTTTTTTGATAAAAATCATATTTTTCTAATTAAATCTGACAATGTTTATTTTAAAAATGAATCATAGACTAAAAATAAAGTCTATAAAAAATCTATAAACGTCTTTTTTTTAGAAAAGTTGTAATATTTCAAAGACACTTTTTTGTAGCTTTAAAAAATATATTTGAAAAATTGTATAAATTTGTGAAAATAGTTGGGTATTTTTTAAATCATATTTTTCTAATTAAATCTGACAATGTTTATTTTAAAAATGAATCATAGACTAAAAATAAAGTCTATAAAAATCTATCAACGTCTTTTTTTAAGAAAAGTTGTAATATTTCAAAGACACTTTTTTGTAAATTAAAATTTTTTTGAAAAATTGTATAAATTTGTGAAAAAATTGGGTATTTTTTTGGAAAAAATCATATTTTTCTAATTAAATGTGACAATGTTTATTTTAAAAATGAATCATTGACTAAAAATAAAGTCTATAAAAAAATATATAATCGTCTTTTTTAAGGAAAGTTGTAATCTTTCAAAGACACTTTTTTGTAGATTAAAAAAATATTTGAAAAATTGTACAAATTTGTGAAAATAGTTGGGTATTTATTTTGAAAAAAATCATATTTTTCTAATTAGATCTGACAATGTTTATTTTTAAAATTAATCAAGGACTAAAAATAAAGTCTATAAAAAATCTCTAAACATAATTTTTAAGAAAAGTTGTAATATTTCAAAGACACTCTTTTGTAGATTTAAAAAAATATTTGAAGATTTTTATAAATTTGTGAAAAAATCATATTCTAATTAAATCTGACAATGTTTATTTTAAAATGAATCAAGAACGACTAAAAAATAAAGTCTTATCATGAAGCTGTCAAAAAATTGGATTTGTGAGCGAGTCAGATTTTCTTTTTTTAGTCGGCCATTGTTTTATTTAAAAAAGTAACACTTCAGAGAATAAAGTCTTATAAATAACTTTATTTAATATTTAAATATTATTTTAAAAAATAATTTAAAAAATCTTAAAATAAAGTCTTGTAAAGTTGAAATCTTTCAAACAGCAAGTTTTTCTAGCTTTTCTGAGCCTATATATTTTATAAAAAATTCATCTATTTGGAAAAAAACCCTCAAGTCATACAGTCTGGTCATTGGGGTGGGTGGAGGCGGGGCAGCTAGCATACACACTGAGTGCAGAAAAGTGTAATAGTCGAAATGAAATGAGTAGATTGTGATATATTGTCATGTTTTTAAATACCGGCCAGTTGGCGTATGAGGCTAATTGTCCGGGGGCCCGGCTGGGCCCGGGCGGGGCCCGGGTATATGTCGCCTGCTATGTAAACAACGCAGTGCTCTTCTAATGGAGCGCCGTTCCTGCCTCGCAGAGCTAATCCCCCCCGCAGTCCCACCAACTCGGAGCGTCCGCTGATCCCGGCTTTTAACGGCTTCTCAGTCCAGCGGGGTTCTGGATGCGAGCCCGAGCCCGTGATCCATCTGAGGGGGTCCGGCGTCCTCCATCATCAGAACGCCGCGTTGACCTTCGTGTGAAGATGATGAAGAAACCATTTGCAGGCTAATTGCTCCTCTGACATGAGACCCGTCATCACAGCTTCCGCTTTGGGGGCTTGGCGTTGGCATCCATCTCCTGCCTGGGATTTCAACCTTCCACTCTTACATGAGCAATACGCTGCAAACACCAAGGTGGAACACACCTAAAAAAAAATTTTTTTAACAAACAAAAAATTACTACTTTTTTTGTTTTGTTTCATGTAATTATTTACATTTTTCTTGAATTCATGCCACCAAAAATTTATTTTTTTTCTTCATAATATTAAAAATTTATTTTCATAAGATTATTTCTTTTTTCTCTTAATAATTTCATTTTTTCTGTTTTTTTCCTGCACTATTTTTTCATTTCTGCTTGTAAATGTATTCCCAGAATTTATATATATTTTTATATATATTTATATATTTTTTCTTTTTTCTATGTTATTTTTTAAAAAAAATGATTTTTTTTTCATAAAATTCCACATTTATTCTCTCTTAAAAAGGCTACTTTTGCATAGGATTATGACTTTTTTCTCTCAATATTTTCATTTTTTCTGTTTTTTTCCTGCACTATTTTTCAATTCCTGCTTGTAAATGTATTCACAGAATATATATATTTTACTATATATTTATATGTATATTTTTGTTTTCTTTTTTCTATGTTATTTAAAAAAAAACATTGACATTTTTTTCATAAAATTCCAAATTTATTCTCTTAAAAGGCTACTTTTGCGTAGGATTATTTATGACTTTTTTGTCTTAATATTTTCCTTTTTTGTTTTGTTTTTTTCTGCACTATTTTTAAATTCCTGCTTGTAAAAGTATTCACGGAATATATATATTTTAATATATATTTATATATATTATTATTTTTTCTTTTTTCTATGTTATTTTTAAAAAACATTGACATTTTTTTCATAAAATTCCAAATTTATTCTGTATTAAAAAGGCTACTTTTGTATTTTGTATTCCCAGAATATATATTATTATTATTTCTTTTTTCGTGTTATTTTAAAAAAACATTGACATTTTTTTTCATAAAATTCCAAATTTATTCTCTCTTAAAAAAGCTACTTTTGCGTAGGATTATGACTTTTTTCTCTTAATATTTTCATTTTTTTTCTTTTTTTTTCCTGCACTATTTTTAAATTCCTGCTTGTAAATGTATTCACAGAATATATATATTTTTTGTTTTCTTTTTTCTATGTTATTTTTAAAAAACATTGACATTTTTTTCATAAAATTCCAAATTTATTCTTTCTTAAAAGGCTACTTTTGCGTAGGATTATGACTTTTTTCTCTTAATATTTTCATTTTTTCTGTTTTTTTCCTGCACTATTTTTCAATTAAAATATATATTTTAATATATATTTATATGTATATTAGTATTTTTTCTTTTTTCTATGTTATTTAAAAAAAAACATTGAATTTTTTTTTCATAAAATTCCAAATTTATTCTCTCTTAAAAAGGCTACTTTTGTATTTTGTATTCCCAGAATATATTTTTTAGATATATATTTATATATATATTATTATTATTTCTTTTTTCATGTTATTTTAAAAAAACATTGACATTTTTTTTTCATAAAATTCCAAATTTATTCTCTCTTAAAAAGGCTACTTTTGCGATTGGATTATGACTTTTTTCTCTCAATATTTTTATTTTTTCTGTTTTTTTTTCCTGCACTATTTTTCAATTCCTGCTTGAAAATGTATTCCCAGAATATATATATTTTTTGTTTTCTTTTTTCTTTGCTATTTAAAAAAAAACATTGACATTTTTTTTCATAAAATTCCAAATTTATTCTCTCTTAAAAAAGCTACTTTTGCGTAGGATTGTGAATTTTTTCTCTTAATATTTTCATTTTGTTTCATTTTTTTCCTGCACTATTTTTAAATTCCTGCTTGTAAATGTATTCCCAGAATATATATATTTTTTGTTTTCTTTTTTCTATGTTATTTTAAAAAAAACATTGACATTTTTTTTCATAAAATCCCTAATTTATTCTCTCTTAAAAGGCTATTTTTGCGTAGGATTATGACTTTTTCTCTTAATATTTTCATTTTTTCTGTTTTTTTCCTGCACTTTTTTTCCCTCCCAGAATATATAATTTTTTGTTTAATTTTTTCTCTGTTATTAAAAAAAACATTGACATTTTTTAAATAAAATTCCAACAGTTAATATTTAGAAGTCTGATGACAAGCATGGAAGTGGAGGCGGAGCTTAATGCGACACATGACACCATGCAGCGTTGCCAACGTGTCCCGGGTCCATCCTGAGGTTTTGGTAGCAGATCGGGATCCCCGTTCCTTTGAAGCCCCCTTTCCCAAAATCCTTATTTACTAAAGAGTCCTTGTCCTTGCGGTCCTGGCTCCTCCCCCAGGACCCCGTGGAACAGGTGTGCCATCAATCTCTCGCCAGCCAAGTCTTTGCCGTCGACGCCATGCCAGCGATTCCAGTCCGGGATATGTCGTGAAGACAGGTACCAGAGAGGTCGGGGGGTCAAGTGAGGGGGGGCATGATGGGTAAATTTGTCTCCTGTCACCGGATGACACTTTAGCTTGTGGAGGTAAAAATAGCAAATGGTCTGTTTTTACATCACATGGCCATGATGTCATCATCCAGCAGGAGGTGGCCGGTCCTAAACCCGAGGAACTTCCTTCACATTCACTGTGTGGGACCGCTTAGGACTACAGAGACCCACAGGGGGCGACACCAGACTACATTGAACCACAGTGGACTACGTACCATTCCGTAGGATGACTCAGGACTACTACATAGGACGACATGGGACTATATAGGACTACTACATAGGACGACATGGCACTCCATAGGACGACATAGGACTACTACATAGGATGACATGGGACTATATAGGACGACATAGGACTACTACATAGGATGACATGGGACTATATAGGATGACATAGAACTACTGCATAGGGTGACATGGGACTATATAGGACGACACAGGACTACTACCTAGTACAACAAAGGGCGACTACATAGGATGACATGAGACTATATAAGACTACTAGATAGGACGACATTTGACTACTACATAGGATGACATGGGACTACAACATAGGATGACATGGGACTATATAGGACTACTAGATAGGACGACATTTGACTACTACATAGGATGACATGGGACTATATAGGACTACTAGATAGGACGACATTTGACTACTACATAGGATGACATGGGACTACAACATAGGATGACATGCGACTATATAGGACAAAATAGGGCTACTACATAGGATGACATGGGACTATATAGGACCACTAGATAGGATGACATTTGACTACTACATAGGATGACATGGGACTACAACATAGGATGACATGGGACTATATAGGACTACTAGATAGGACAACATTTGACTACTACATTGGATGACATGGGACTACAACATAGGATGACATGGGACTATATAGGACCACTAGATAGGACGACATTTGACTACTACATAGGATGACATGGGACTACAACATAGGATGACATGGGACTATATAGGACAAAATAGGGCTACTACATAGGATGACATGGGACTATATAGGACCACTAGATAGGACGACATTTGACTACTACATAGGATGACATGGGACTACAACATAGGATGACATGCGACTATATAGGACAAAAAAGGGCTACTACATAGGATGGCATGGGACTATATAGGACCACTAGATAGGATGACATTTGACTACTACATAGGATGACATGGGACTACAACATAGGATGACATGGGACTATATAGGACTACTAGATAGGACAACATTTGACTACTACATTGGATGACATGGGACTACAACATAGGATGACATGGGACTATATAGGACCACTAGATAGGACGACATTTGACTACTACATAGGATGACATGGGACTACAACATAGGATGACATGGGACTATATAGGACAAAATAGGGCTACTACATAGGATGACATGGGACTATATAGGACCACTAGATAGGACGACATTTGACTACTACATAGGATGACATGGGACTACAACATAGGATGACATGGGACTATATAGGACTACTAGATAGGACGACATTTGACTACTACATAGGATGACATGGGACTATGTAGGACTACTCGATAGGACGACATTTGACTACTACATAGGATGACATGGGACTATGTAGGACTACTAGATAGGACGACATTTGACTACTACATAGGATGACATGGGACTATATAGGACTACTAGATAGGACGACATTTGACTACTACATAGGATGACATGGGACTATATAGGACTACTAGATAGGACGACATTTGACTACTACATAGGATGACATGGGACTACAACATAGGATGACATGGGACTATATAGGACAAAATAGGGCTACTACATAGGATGACATGGGACTATATAGGACTACTAGATAGGACGACATTTGACTACTACATTGGATGACATGGGACTACAACATAGGATGACATGGGACTATGTAGGACAAAATAGGGCTACTACATAGGATGACATGGGACTACAACATAGGATGACATGGGACTATATAGGACTACTAGATAGGACGACATTTGACTACTACATTGGATGACATGGGACTACAACATAGGATGACATGGGACTATGTAGGAAAAATAGGGCTACAACATAGGATGACATGGGACTATATAGGACTACTAGATAGGACGACATTTGACTACTACATAGGATGACATGGGACTACAACATAGGATGACATGGGACTACAACATAGGATGACATGGGACTATGTAGGACAAAAAAGGGCTACCACATAGGATGACATGGGACTACAACATAGGATGACATGGGACTATATAGGACTACTAGATAGGACGACATTTGACTACTACATTGGATGACATGGGACTACAACATAGGATGACATGGGACTATATAGGACTACTAGATAGGACGACATGGGACTCCATAGGACGACATAGGACTACTCTATAGGATGACAAGGGACTCCATAGGACAACATAGGACTATATAGGACCACATAGTATGACGTAGGAACCCATGGGATGATGTAGGACCACATAGGATGACATACTGTAGGACCCCATAGTATGATGTAGGACCCCAAATGATGATGTAGGACCCGATAGGACGACATACGACAACTACATAGGATGACGTGGGACTACGTATATAGGACCATATAGTATAATACAGGACCATATAGTATGATGTAGGACCCCATAGTATGATGTAGGACCCGATAGGATGACATAAGACAACATAGGCCACATTGGCTAACATGTTTGTGTGAGGAACGCCGCCACCTTCTGGAACGGGAAGGTAGTGGTAGAGGAACCTGCTCTTTGTCAGCAACTAGCTGTGTTTGTCCTTGACCTGTCCTTGACCTGCGTGTCTCCGAGCGGCATACATCAGGGTTTGGCCGTGCACCTTGGCCTGGTGTATTCTGGGATCTGGCTACCTGCTCGCCAGGCGTGTCAGCAAAACGTCTGAAATGGAAAAATATGGCGTGACCGTGGGGGGGTCGGGGGGGGGTATGAGTGTGTGTGTGTTGGGTAAGTGTGGGGGGGGGGGTGAAATGGAAGTGCTAGCTTAGCAGAGATATAAAGTGTCCTACCATCCAGTGATGCCAGGGCTAATGTTTCAGTGGACCAATGACACAAGTGACAAAGCATGAGGTCACTAAATATCACTGCTGTGTGTGTGTGCGCATGCGCGCGTGTATGCGTGAGTGTGTGTGTGTGTGTGTGTTGAGATTGACCGGCTAGGATTGCTGACACGGGAGGAGGCGCGTGCCGATGTGAAATGAGATGCAACGGCAGGGACATGCGCACCAACGTTCATCATCACGTGACCCCGGAAATGATAATGGTTTTCCCTCTGTGTTTGATTACGTTGCGTGTTTTCCTCATTCATTATATTAGCTGTAATTCTCTCTTCTGCCGCTGAGCGTCGCTGTTGATCCGTCTTTGACTGTCTCTTTTGCACACGCGCGTGTCTTCATTACGTTATCGAATCTGCCGCGTTAAAATAATGTTGTTGTTTTCTTATTTCCGTCTAAATGTCGTTTTATCGAGGCATAAGCTGATGATTTATTTATTTATTCTTTTCTGTACCACCATAATCTGATGCGTTTACTCAATTGTGTTGACTTTATTGACGAAAATAAACACGGTTATTTTCTTTCAAATCCCACCATCACACACACACACACGCGCTTCGAACGTACAGTAACTGTAAAACCACTGTAAAAAAATAAAATAAAATAAACCTAATTAAATATGAAATGTGTTTTTTTAATAACGTGGAGAAAATGTGTAATAATAATAATAATTATGGGTGTATTTTGCGGATTTTTTAAATAGCAAATAAAGCAGATTTAATAATTATATTTTTAATAATTATTTATTTCTTTATATAATTGTACAGTGTGTACCTACATATGAATATATATATAAGAATTTTTAAAATTGTTTATTTATTTGAAATAAGTGTGTTTTCTGGTATTTAATTTGCACCAAAATTAAAGCAAACGCGGATAAATTCATGTTTCCGTGTTGTTTGCTTCAAATTAAAATAAAAAAAGAAATAGGAAGAAGAGGTTGATTTTCAAAATAAAGCATTTTTTTTAAGAAAATGTGTATTAATAATTATCGGTGTATTTTCCGGATTTTTATAATAGCAAATAAAGCAGATTTAATAATTATATTTTTTAATTAATATTTTTTTCATTTATATAATTGTACAGTGTGTATCTACATATAAAGATATTTATAATAAATTTTTTAAATTGTTTATTTATTTGAAATAAGTGTGTTTTCTGGTATTTAATTCGCACCAAAATGAAAGCAAACACGGATAAATTCATGTTTCCATGTTGTTTGCTACAAATTAAAATAAAAAAATAAGGAGGAAGAAGTGGTTGGATTTCAAAATAAAGCTTTTTTTTAAAGAAAATGTGTGTAATAATTATCAGTGTATTTCCCGGATTTTTATAATAGCAAATAAAGCAGATTTAATATTTTTTTATTAATATTTTTTTTCATTTATATAATTGTACAGTATGTATTTACATATAAAGATATGTATAATACATTTTTTAAATTGTTTATTTATTTGAAATAAGTGTGTTTTCTGGTATTTAATTTGCACCAAAATTTAAGCAAACACGGTAAATTCATGTTTCTTTGTTGTTTTCTTCAAATTAAAATAAAAAAAATAAAGAGGAAGAAGAGGTTGGATTTCAAAATAAAGCTTTTTTTTTTTAAGAAAATGTGTATTAATAATTATCAGTGTATTTCCCGGATTTTTATAATAGCAAATAAAGCAGATTTAATAATTATAATTTTAATTAATATTTTTTTCATTATATAATTGTACAGTGTGTATCTACATATAAACATATTTACAATAAAAAAAATTTAATTGTTTATTTATTTGAAATAAGTGTGTTTTCTGGTATTTAATTTGCACCAAAATGAAAGCAAACACGGATAAATTCATGTTTCCGTGTTGTTTGCTTCAAATTAAAATAAAAATAGAAACAGGAAGAAGAGGTTGGATTTCAAAATAAAGCTATTTTTTTAAGAAAATGTGTATTAATAATTATCGGTGTATTTTCCGGATTTTTATAATAGCAAATAAAGCAGATTTAATAATTATAATTTTAATTAATATTTTTTTCATTATATAATTGTACAGTGTGTATCTACATATAAAGATATTTATAATAAATTTTTTAAATTGTTTATTTATTTGAAATAAGTGTGTTTTCTGGTATTTAATTTGCACCAAAATTAAAGCAAACACGGGTAAATTCATGTTTCTATGTTGTTTGCTACAAATTAAAATAAAAAAAATAAGGAGGAAGAAGTGGTTGGATTTCAAAATAAAGCTTTTTTTTTTTTAAGAAAATGTGTATTCATAATTATCAGTGTATTTCCCGGATTTTTATAATAGCAAATAAAGCAGATTTAATAATTATAATTTTAATTAATATTTTTTTCATTATATAATTGTACAGTGTGTATCTACATATAAAGATATTTATTATAAATTTTTTAAATTGTTTATTTATTTGAAATAAGTGTGTTTTCTGGTATTTAATTTGCACCAAAATTTAAGCAAACGCGGATAAATGCATGTTTCTATGTTGTTTGCTTCAAATTAAAATACAAAAAAATAAAGAGGAAGAAGAGGTCGGATTTCAAAATAAAGCTATTTTATTGTCATTGCATTCAACATGATTCGATCAACTGTCAAGTAGCAAACTCTCCGCCAAAGAGGAAGAAACACCAAAACGATTCCAACGGGACACAAAATGGTACACTTTTGCATTTCAGATCCAGCCGTTTATTCACAGGTGTCGGATCCTAGAACATGCACCCCCCCCCCCCTCCCTAAAACCCCCAACCCCATCCCACCCCCCGACCACCCACCACCACCCCGCCGTGTGGTCTTTTTACTCTATATTTGTAGTATTTGTCTATAAAATACAACTCACTGTACATTTACACGCCTCCACCTTGAGGCCCCCCAGCTCCGGAGCTTGATAAATAGATTCATTTCAGATTCATTTCAGATTCAGTTCAGATTCAGTTCAGATTCAGTTCAGATTCATTTCAGAGTCACAATGCATTTTCACACACACAAAAAAAAAAGGTGTAAGAAGTCCAAGGTGCAAAGGGGGTCTAGTTGTGGGAGGTCATGTGACGTGACAGGTGATGGCGCTCCCGGAAGGACTCGTTGCAGATGGGGCATTTGAGCTTCTCCTCGCGCCGCCGCTTGACCAGCGGCTCCATGGCGTACTCCTTCTTGTGATGCGAGCGCATGTGGTAGACCAAGTCCGAGGTCATGCGGAAGGAGGCGTTGCACTTGGCGCACCAGTTCTGCGCCGGCAGGCACAGCGAGGTGAACGAGGGCGGCAGCAGGGTTAGAGCCGAGGGCATCTGGAGCTGTATGGCGCCCGAGTTCTTGGGCCAGAATGTGGTGGCGGCGGCAGCGGCGGCGGCGTACACGAAGGGGCTCTGCTTAGCCATGCCGCCCGGCACCGGGCAGTTGGCGCCTAGCTCGGCGCCCTGCAGCTTGGCGGCGAGGTGATCGGCTTGGTAGAGGCGGTTGGACGAGATGGTGTCCCCCACCGCCGGGTGGCAGTCCAGCAGCTTGGGGGGCATCACCAGAGGGGAGATCTGCGAGAAGGACGAGCGGGCCGGTTGGCTGAAGGCGCTCTTCCTCTCGCCCCCGCCTCCGCCGCCCTGCTGGCTCACCGAGGTGAAGGCGCTC
The DNA here is from genome assembly GCF_030265055.1 of Doryrhamphus excisus. Taxonomy (NCBI): domain Eukaryota; kingdom Metazoa; phylum Chordata; class Actinopteri; order Syngnathiformes; family Syngnathidae; genus Doryrhamphus; species Doryrhamphus excisus. The sequence goes on along the minus strand of NC_080469.1, from coordinate 25,259,451 downwards.
CCCATGGGCGGCGTCTGGGGCGGCTGGGTCTCCGACAGCACCTGACGGATGTTCAGGTGCTTCTCCGAGGGGTTGCTTCCGGGCCGCCCGCCGTCCTTGTTTTCGGAGTTGGCGCCGGACAGACTTTTGCTGCCGCCGTGGTTCTTCAGGGTCTGGGCCGACTTCTTGACCTCGGTGAAGGCGCTGCGCTTGGTCTCGGAGATCTCTGAGGGTCCCGAGGAGGAAAAGGACCGGTGGTTCTCCTCCAGGCCGTACACGCCTCTGTAGTTCTGCGCCGACGTGGCCAGCTCTTCTTTGGACTTGGACTGCGACAGAACGGGCCTTCGGCACTCCCTGTCCTCCATTTCGGAGAACTTCCTCTTCCCTGAGCTCTCGCTGCAGACCTCCGCCTCCTTGTCCCTCAGCGGACTGGTCCGGTTGTTCTCTAGATCCCGAGCCAGGTTGTGAAAGTCCGTGGAAGGTTTGTTGTTGTCCTGAGGGCTCCCGAAGCCCTCGGAGCGGCCCAGCTTGGGGCTGGTCCTAGTGGGTGTCACGTTGGCTCGGTCCGGGCTGCTCTCCTTAGCCGGCTCCTCGTCCGCCCCCGTCAGGCTCTGTAGTCTTTTGGTGCAGCGGAACCGCAGGTGGGCCAGGTAGGGGAACTCGAACTGGAATCGCTGGCTGCAGTCCGGACACGAGCTGTGGGACGAACCTTTTCAGGAGAGACGCGGTTCTTAGTCTCAGGCGGCACACGGGACAGACAGAACCCCTGCAGGTCTGAAATCCCCCCCAACGAGTCTCACCTTTGCTTTTAGGCGGCGCCCTGCTGGAGCTGAGGAGCAGAAGCTCCACCAGGTCTTTGCCGTACCAAACCAGCAGCTCCTCGTCCTTCTCGATGCGACGTAGCGAGCGGTAGAAGAGCTGGCCGTTCTTCACGTAGGCCTCCAGGTTCTGCTCCTCTTTGTCCCGAGCCGACTGGACCAGCCGGAGCCACATGAGACCTTCTGAGGTGCTGTTGGCCGCCGACGTGTCCACCTGACACACACACACAAAAATTATAGATTTCTCCAAAATATTTCATTCTAACAATCAACCATTTTTATTATTAGTTATTTTGTAACATAATTAATCAGAATTAACTTTTTTTCAAAATGTTTTCATTTTTTTATTCTATAATTATTTTAGGATTGTCTAATTTGTGGGCACAAATATTAATTTTTCCATAAAATGAGAACATAATTCATTATTTTGTAACATAATTAATCAGAATTAATTTATCGTAATTAGTGCTTATTGTTCTTTTAATCCATTTTCTTTTTTTCTATCATTTTTCTATGCTATAATTATTCTAAGATTGTCTAATTTGTGGGCACCAACTCTTTTGAAAATATTAATTTTTCCAGAAAATGAGAAAATAATTCATTATTTTGTAACATAATTAATCAGAATAAATTTATCGTAATTAGTACTATTTGTTCTTTTAATCCATTTCTTTTTTTTCTATCATTTTTCTATGCTATAATTATTCTATGATTGTCTAATTTGTGGGCACAAACTCTTTTGAAAATATTAATTTTTCCATAAATTGTGAAAATAATTTGTTATTTTGTAACACAATTAATCTGAATTAATTTAGCGTAATTAGTGCTATTTGTTCTTTTAATCCATTTCCTTTTTTCTATCATTTTTATATTCCATAATTATTCCATTATTATTATTTTTCCATTATTATTATTTTTCCATAAAATGATAAAATCTGCTGTTGCTGATATTTTAAAAGAAAACCGTTTGACATGAGATTAATATTCCAAGTCATGTAATTTTAATATTAATATTAATATTTACTAATAAACACTAATATTACACTTATTATTTTTCAGTCTTTATCGTGGACGGTAACAAAAACAAAAGCAAAAGAACCATAATGCTTTTGATTCATTTTCGCGTTCACACTACTAATTCATTTCCAATGTGGATTCGGTTCTTTCTGCCGCATTTCAGGCTCTGATGGCTGCTCGTCACGTTCGTCATCGGCCTCCGCGTTCTATATTTTTTATCAAGCACCGATTCCGAATTGAAACCACTTTCGGTCCGTTTACACCCGGTGTGAAATGGAAAAAGAATTCATCTGTTCTAACTGAAGATGTAGTCGCTTTGTAATAATCAACTGAATGAGGTTATTTTCCTATGTAATGGATGTATTTTTAACATTAACATCAACTTAAATGCTACTTAAGTGTGGTTGTTATTATCGTAAAATTATAACATTTTCGTCATAATACTTATTAAATGATTTTTTGTTAATATTTCATTTTTTTCAATTTCTGCTATTGTTTTTTAAAAGAATATTTTGTATTTTTTTTAATATCATTTGTAAAATGCATTTTTAACATCAACTTAAACGCTACTTAAGTGTGGTTGTTATTCTCGTGAAATTATGACAGTTTTTGTCATAATAGTTGGATTTTATTTTCATACAATTATAACATTTTTGTCGTATTACTTAATAAATAATTTTTGTATAATTTTTTTATATAATTTGTAAATGGTATTTTTAACATCAACTTAATCGCTACTTAAGTGTGGTTGTTATTCTCGTGAAATTATGACAGTTTTTGTCGTAATAGTTGAACATTATTTTCGTACAATTATAACATTTACGTCACATTACTTAATAAATAATTTTTGTATAATTTTTTAATATAATTTGTAAATGGTATTTTTAACATTAACATAAACGCTACTTAAGTGTGATTGTTATTCTCGTAAAATTATGACAGTTTTTGTCGTAAGAGTTGGGCTTTATTTTCGTACAATTATAACATTTTTGTCATATTACTTAATAAATAATGTTTGTATAATTTTTTGTGTAATTTGTAAAATGTATTTTTAACATCAACATAAACGCTACTTAAGTGTGATTGTTATTCTCGTAAAATTATGACAGTTTTTGTTGTAATATTTGGACTTTATTTTTCGTGATGTTACTGAATAAATAATTTTTTGTTAATATTTCAATGTTTTTCAGTTTCTGCTACTGTTTGTTTAAAAGAATATTTTGTATTATTTTTTCATATAATTTGTAAAAGGTATTTTTAACATCAACTTAAGTGTGGTTGTTATTCATGTAAAAATTATGACAGTTTTTGTCGTAATATTTGGACTTTATTTTTAAAAAATTATAACATTTTCGTCATATTACTTAATAATTTTTTGTGAATATTTCAATATTTTTTTTTGTTTTTTAAAGAATATTTCGTATTATTTTTTTAATATAATAACACAGCCGGCGTGAAAGGGAAAACGACGTCTCCTGCTCGAACCGGAAGCCTCACCCTGAAGATGTACGGCGCCGTCCGCTTGTCGGTGGCCTTGAGCGCGATGAAGGCGATGCTGTCGTACATGGACGTGTGGCTGAGGACGCACGGCCCAAAGATGGCGCTCTCGGGCACGTCGCAGGTGGTGTAGACGCTGGTGAAGATGTCCGTCAGACACTGCTGCACCGCCTTGGCGTCCCCGTCCCAGACCACCTTGTGGGAGCTCGACTCCTCCATGGCAAACTGCAGGGGGGGGGGTTAGGGTTCAAACAGGAAGTTTTTAGAATGACTTATTTCAACATTTTGGTTTGTTTTAATTAATTCCAACTTCATTACGGCAGCACCCCCATAATAATAATAATAATAATAATAATAATAATAATAATAATAATAATAATAATAATAATAATAATAATAATAATAATAATAATAATAATAATAATAATAATAATAATAATAATAATGTTAATACTAATTAGTAGCTTAATTATTATAATAATCAACAATTAAAGTATGTTATTATCCGAAAATGTGTAATGTTTTTATTTATTTATTCTAATAAACACCCCCCCAAGCCGAGACGCATTCAAGTGCACGCTCGGCTTTCTGTTATTTGAAATGAAAATTAAAAATTAGAATTATTATTATTATCCCCCCCCTCCTCCATTGCTCATTTACATAATCCGCCACTTTGCCCCTTGTGAGTAATTAAAACCGCAACGACACTTCATTATTTTTATTTCCTTTTGCGCGCATGAGGCTTCCGAGGCGCAAATTTGCACAAAAAAAAAAAAAGTTCGTTTTTATTAAAATTATATTTCCATTCAGGAATATTGTTGGATTAAAATTTAAAAAAAAAATTATATAATCGACAGAAATTCGATTATATGTTCCGTATAGATAAATAATGCTTACGGTTTGAAATGAAGAAAATTAAATAAAAATGTTTAATTGTGTCAAAAATAATAATAATAATCAAATAAAAATCAAATTTTAAATAAACAAGCTGATTGTATTTTGTTAATAATAAAGCTCAACACTCAAGCTCCCCCCCCGCAGCAGCTCAGCCGTCCCCCCGCCGTCGGAGCACCGCAACCGGGCAGCCACGGAGGCCGGGGGCCGGTGTCCCCTTCCGCGCACCTGCCGAACCCCAGCCGGTTTTAAATCAGCGCGGTTGGAATCGAACCTTCTTTTGTGCCATTCAAAACATCCTTGTCTCTGTTCCAGCCCCCCCCAAATATAACCCCCCCCCCCTTTTCACCAAAAGCCGTCCTACCTCTTGCGCAGCCTCGGAACCAATAATCCACAACTGGGTCGGCGCCTGGAACCACCGGAAAAATTAAAAAATTAAAAAATTAAAAAATTTAAAAAAAATTTAAAAATAAAAAGCTTCCCTTTTGAAAAAAAAAAAAAAAAGAATAAATGAGTAATAAAAGGGCGGAGTTAATTCTGCGGAGGTTCTGGTGCTCCTGACGGTGTCACAAGCACAACATGTCCCCCCCGCCCGGTGCCGGAGGAGAGAGGCGCGCTGGTGGACGTGTTCCGGTGCTGTGGAGGACTCGCACGCCGACCAGCGCGTTTTGTTGGCGGGCACATAATCTCTCCAATGAGGCGTGTCACTCTGCCTCTGTCTCCTCCTTTTAACTCTTCACTGGCACCGGTGGACCCCTCCCCTCATCACCCCCCCCCCCCCCCCCCCCCCACCTCCAACTCATCATCCTCATTACTGCTGGAATTCTCATCAAAGTGTTTCTCATTTTAATGTTTCATTTATTTTATTCTATTGTTTATTTCTTATCATATATCATAAAGATGATAATTGCATGGATCCGAGTGGAGGTTCGACTTGAACAACCTTTCCAGGTTCCGGCTCCAAGCACCGGCCATGACTGGTAACATCAGCCGGTACTGAAGTCTCCTCAGGCGGCCTCGGTAAGCTCAGCGTCCCGGTGCTGTGCGGTGGAGGCTCCATGCTGCAATACCCCGAAGCGCGCTTAGAGGGCGCCAGTGTCTAATACTGCAAGCGTTTCTCTATTTGCTGCAAAGTGAGTGATAGCATGATTCATTGATTTATATATTTTTTTTATTATTTTTTTTATGAAAAAAGAGGAATATGATGATGACAAATTGATGACGGTATTAAAGTGTAATCATGGACTTTTTAGCTCCACTTGAAGCGACTAATGATACAATTTGAAGATGTCTCGTCTTTTTAGGTGTTTGTCCTTGTCCTAAATAATAAATCTATCACACGGAGGATAAATGTCAGCTCTGCATCAACAAATAAGACCATCATAGCCTCATATTTTTTTTTCAAATAGTCCAAAATAAATCAGCGGCTACAAAGAGAATGCATGAAAAATGAGCTCATGTACTTTTCATTAAAATGTTTACTTATTTTTCCAAGCGACTCGCTGACTAAAAGAGGTAGAAATGACATTTAATAATAAAAAAAAATCCCACCACATACCGTTATTTATTATTTGTTACATTTATGATACCTATTACACAGCCCGAAAGGAGAATGATAAATCATAAAGCCTTTCTTGTATTAAGAATGTAAGCCATCACATGCTAAGCCGTCATGCTCAATAACAACACAAACAGTCTACATTTCTCCTAGATGAACTTTTTCATTTCATCTTTAAATTTTTTGTTTTATTGTACCTAAAAAAAATCAGTCTATGTGCCACAAACGGCCCCCGGACTGCACTTTGGACACCATTTAATTTGATTTGTAACAATCAACTGAATGAGGTTATTTTCCTCATAACATTGCGATGTTATTCTAGTAAAATTATGACATTTTTTGTCGTAATATTTGGACTTTATTTTTGTAAAATTGTAACATTTGTGTCATATTACTTAATAAAAAATATATATATATTTTGTATAATTTTTTATAGAATTTTGTATATAATTTTATCAACTTAAACGCTACTTAAGTGTGGTTGTTATTCTTGTAAAAGTATGACATTTTTTGTCGGAATATTTTGACTTTATTTTCATAAAATTATAACATTTGTGTTATATTACTTAATTAATATTTTTGTGAATATTTCAATTTTTTTCAGTTTCTGCTATTGCTTTTTAAAAGAATATTTTGTATTATTTTAATAGATTTTTTTATATAGTTTTATCAACTTAAATGCTACTTAAGTGTGGTTGTTATTCTCGTAAAATTATGACATTTTTTGTTGTAATATTTGGATTTTATTTTTGTAAAATTATAACATTTTGGTCCTATTACTTAATACATTTTTTTGTTAATATTTAAAAAAAAATCAGTTTCTGCTATTGTTTTTTAAAATAATATTTTGTATTATTTTTTATATAATTTGTAAAATGTATTTTTAACATCAACTTAAATGCTACTTAAGTGTGGTTGTTATTCTCGTAAAAATTATAACAGTTTTGTCGTGATATTTGACTTTATTTTTGTAAAATTATAACATTTTTGTCATATTATTTAATAAATATTTTTTTGTTAACATTTGAAAAAAAAACTTAAATAAAAAAAAAAATTAAGAATATTTTTTTAAGGCTTAGCGTATACAAAACATGTACATGTGTACAAAAAACTGTAAAAATGTGGTAAGGTACCGCATATATTTTTGAGATGTCTTTTCCGCGAAAGAAAATTGCATATTTTTGGAGATAAAAAAAAGCTAAGAAATCAATGAATTTGCAATAAATTATCTTCATCCATTATGTACCAGCTAAAATGCTTTTATGTGTACAAAAAAGTACACTTAAAATATACATAAAATATAGTAAAATCCCTCATTTGATACACTCCTGAATACTACTGCAGTATACACACTGTGACGACCATCATGGCGTCCGCACGCCATTGTTTGGAGGGAAAAACACACTTTGACACTAAACGTGTTTAAGTGCACCGCCCCGTTGCAACCAGCAGAGGCGCTGTTGGTTTGCTGTCGGTTAAAAGCAACATAAACAATCAATATATCTCTTTTTAAAAAATACATAAATTAATAGAAAAATTTAAAAAAATATAATACTAATAGAAAATAATATAATATAATATATGAATTAAAAAAATGTAAAAATTAATAAAATATAAAATGAATTAATCCAAGAAATGTAGTGTAATTCATTTATTTGTATGTAACGTTTTCTAGATACTGAAGACGAAACGTAGAACTACGACTTTCTAAATCATCGCCATCTGATCACCGAAAACACGTTTTTTTTTTCCCCGCATCCGTCAACCAATTTAGTAGTAATGTAAAGCATTTAAAAGCTAATTGGTGCGTTTGTTCCCAATACAAACAAGATTAATGCGTCAAGACCGGCGCTAATCCTGCATTCCGCTGACGAGCAAGTAAATGCTTTAATCCTTCACATGAAATGAACTTGTACACACACACACACACACACACACACACACACGCACACGGGCGCTAACAATAATAAAAATACCGTTGAAGGGACTCAAGGGAAGAGAAAAAAAAAAAGAGGAATAAGAGGAAGGATGAATTAATAATGAGCCACTTTTCTCGCGCTATCCGGCGATTATACAAACGGGGAAAGCGGCCAGGAAATATTGTGTACGGCATATGGCACTTCAGCTGCCATATGTGCCAGTTTTCACAGAAATTGGCAATGACGGCCATGATGGTCAGCAGCGACTGCCAAAAACACAGCCAGGCCCGAACAGAGGGAGTTGGGGGGGGGGGGGGGTGTGGGGGGGTTGATAGCGTATAGCGTTGATGGCTGGCGAGGAGTCCTAGCACCACAGAAGAAGAAGCGAGCGAGAGAGAGAGAGAGTGACGGTTTAGGTCACATGGTGGGACAGGGGTGTCCAAACTTTTTCCTCCATCGAGGGCCGCATATTAAAAATTGAAAATGGTACAATATAAATTTAATTGAAAGAAATACATTCATTTATTTAAAATTTATTTATTTTTTTTTATTTAAAAAAAGCATTTTTTTCTACCCATTTTTACATTTTTTATGTATTTTTTTTTCAAATATTTGAAGATTCAACTTAAATAATAAAAAAACATTTTTTCTGAAATATTATGACATAATAATCCTGTAACTTCCCCCAGCTTTTCTTTTTCTTATAATGTAATGTAAATGTAAACAAAATATATATTTATTATAAATATATTTTATATTTTATTTTATATATATATTTTTCCTAATAATATAATAATATGTTATATATATATTTATTCTGTGTTATAATATAATATTATTATATAATATTGAAAATATTATAATATTATAATATAGAATTAATATATAAAAAACATAGTTTTTTTAAGAATAAACCTGTGATATTATGACAGAAAATAATAACATTTTGGTCGAATAGATTTAAAATCATCAAGAAAAAAAATGTTTTTTAATAACAGTATTATGTGAAACATTCAGAAACAATTTTTGCAAAATTATATTGGGGGAAAAAATGTATAATATTATAAGAATAAAGCCAAAATATTATGGGAATAAAGTCTTAATTACAAGAAAAATATATCGTTTGAAATATTTGGAAAATTAAAAAACAACAACAACAGCAAAAATTGAAAGAAATGGCTGGAATTTTAAAATAATTTAATTTAATTTAAAAAATTGGCAAAAATCATACAATTTAACAAGAAAAATTGTCAATTTTATGAGAATAAAGTCAAAATATTAAGAAAAAAATAGTTGCAATCCAACAAGAAAAAAGTGGCAATTTTACAAAATAAAGTCAAAATTTTAAGAAAAAAAAAGGTCTCAATGTTATGGAAAAAAAGGGACAATTCTACAACAATAAATTCAAAATATTAAGATGAAAAAGGTATAATTTAGCGATGCAAAAGAAGAAATTTTATGAGAGCAAAACTGTTTAATTCTGAGGAAAAAATAATAATCTAATTTTTGAAATATTTTATATTTTTTGTCAATAACATAGAATTTGCGGGAAAAATTGTAACATCAGATTTTTTTTTGTATTTTTTTTTTGCTTTTTTTTTTGCCGAAAACTGATATGGCAATATTATCCAACTGTCAATTTCTGATACTGATATCAGCCGATAATGATACCGATACCGATACCGATGTGTGTAACATGACATATCACCGGTGGACATATGTGTTTTATAAAGCATTATTTTAAATATCGTTTTTGAATGAATGATGAAAAAAAAATCTGATACTGATATCGATACCGATACATTTTTGCTGATATAATTATCGGTACCGATAATTATCGGTCATCCCACGAATAAAGTCATAGTATTTTGGGAATAAAATCATAATATAAAAGGAAACAATAGCATAGCATAGCATAGCATAGCATAGCATCGCAGCACATAGCATAGCATAGCATAGCATAGCATTGCAGCACACAGCATAGCATAGCATAGCATAGCATAACATAGCATAGCAGCACACAGCATAGCATAGCATAGCATAGCATAGCATAGCACAGCATAGCATAGCACAGCATAGCATAGCATAGCATAGCATGGCATAGCATAGCATAGCATAGCATAGCATAGCATAGCATAGCATAGCATGGCATAGCATAGCATAGCATAACATAGCATAGCATGGCATAGCATAGCATAGCATAGCATAGCATAGCATGGCATGGCATAGCATAGCATAGCATAACATAGCATAGCATGGCATAGCATAGCATAGCATAGCATAGCATAGCATAGCATAGCATAGCATAGCATAGAACTTCTGTTCCGCAGCCCCCGTTCGGTCGGCGTGAACCGGAACGGATCCAACGCGCAAGTTGGGGGTGCAAATTCCCCCGTCGCCGGCGTACAACCAAAGCTTGGATGGAAGAATCTCGCTGGTGTTTTTTCCTGGCCGCCATTGAACGCAACATTTGGTTGTCACATTTGGTGTGCGGGAAGCAACACGTAGGTTTCAATTGAACGTTAGCAACGTAAAAGCACACCCAAATCGGCACCAAATGTCCGAAGAAAAGTGGTCCACCCCCCCCCCCCCACTTCCCCCACTACCCCTTCCCCCATCCTCCATGATGGTGGGCCGGGCCAGCTGCCAGAGCCTCTCAAGGCTCCATGCGCACTGAGCCGCCGTGGCAAGACTTAATGTTCCGGCCCGTTCTGGCCCCCGGGGGCGTCCTCGCAAACACTAGGCGACACACAAAAACACACTTTGGGGAAGAGCGACACGTCTGCCTCTGTCAGGACCGCCCCACGTCCTCGCGGACCGTCACGTCGAACACCCCCCCCCAACCCCCCACCCCCCCCATTGGCCGAGCTCTGCTCGTCTCGCTCAACTGGGACGATTCGTTCAGAAGGGGCTTAAAAAGTTTCTTCTTAGGGCTGGTAGGTCGTCCACCCGGCCCCAAACTTACTAATAATAAAATAAAATAAAATAAAATAAAATAAAATAAAATAAAATAAAATAAAATAAAATAAAATAAAATAAAATAAAATAAAATAAAATAAAATAATGCCATTTTTTAATAAATTGAAATTAAATAATATAAATGTACAATTTTAAATATTAATTAAAAATAGTTTAAAATGAATAAAATATCTTATCCTCACGAGGGTGGCGGGGGTGCTGGAGCCTATCCCGGCTGTATGTTCTTTGTTCTATTTAAAGTGAATTAGGTTTTTCAATGAACATATATTGATGTTCTTTGTTCTATTTAAAGTGAATCTGTGTTTTTTTTAAAATATATGTTCTTTGAATGAATGAATGCTCTTTGTTCTACTTAAAGTGAATTTGGTTTTTCAATGAGCATATATTGATGTTCTTTGTTCTATTTAAAGTGAATCTGTGTTCAAGTGTATGTTCTTTGTTTTATTTAAAGTGAATTAGGTTTTTCAATGAGCATATATATTGATGTTCTTTGCTCTATTTAAAGTGAATATGTCTTTTTTCAATGTTCTTTGTTCTATTTAAAGATATATTGATGTTCGTTGTTCTATTTAAAGTGAATCTGTGTTTTTCTAGTGTATGTTTTTTGTTCTATTTAAAGTGAATGAGGTTTTTCAAAAAGCATATATTGATGTTCCTTGCTCTATTTAAAGTGAATATGTCTTTTTTCAATGTTCTTTGTTCTATTTAAAGATATATTGATGTTCTTTGTTCTATTTAAAGTGAATCTGTGTTTTTCAAGTGTATGTTTTTTGTTCTATTTAAAGTGAATGAGGTTTTTCAATGAGCATATATTGATGTTCTTTGCTCTATTTAAAGTGAATCTGTGGTTTTTCAGTGAACATATATTGATGTTCTTTGTTCTATTTAAAGTGAATCTGCGGTTTTTACAACACAAAACAAAAATAAAAACTAAAACTGAAACTGAAACTGAAGCTTAAAATTAAAATTAAAATTAAAATTAAAATTAAAATTAAAATTAAAATTAAAATTAAAATTAAAATTAAAATTAAAATTAAAATTAAAATTAAAATTAAAATTAAAATTAAAATTAAAATTAAAATTAAAATTAAAATTAAAATTAAAATAAAATTAAAAAAATATTAAGAGAAAAAGTCATATTTTAATGAGAAAAAAGTTGCAATTTACATGGCTAATTTAAGAAGAAAATGGAAATCTTAGGAAAAAAACACTGCAAAATGGTGGAAAAAAGTAAATGATGTTTTTACTATTTTATTTATATTTTTTCTTGAGCTATATGTAACGTCAAGTATATCTTTACATCATATCAAAGGGGTTAAGTTGCATCCTTTCGTTGTTCACTCTGTGGCCCTCGCTGCAGGAAAAAGCTTTGGACACCCCCGGGTTAAGACAAATACTCCATTTAGCTTATTAGCATTTTAAGTTGTACGCAGACAGAAAAAAAACCCCAATTAGCAAACATAAAACACCCTCATTGTCACCTTTTTGTGCTCTGAGCTGCTTTTTTTTTCAACGCTGAAGCTGCGTTTGAGTGTCGTGGGGAAGGCCGGCGCCGCCGCCGCGTTGTTTTGATGTGGATGAGGAAGCGTACGGGGACGCAGATGACACATGATGAGGGAAGAATGCCTTGAGGAGGGGCTGTCAGCTACAAAAAAAAAAAAAAAAGAAAAGAAAACAACACCACCGCTCCCGGTACCACGTCGACCCGACCCGCCCCCCCCCCCCCCTGGCACGGGACCACCGCAGGAAAACAACAAATCAAAGCCAGCAGCGCCAAAAAAGCACAACACACACAGATGCAGCCCCCGATGGGGGTACGCCAGCAGCTAGCAGGGCGTGTGTGTGTTTAAAGCAAACACTGGGACACAGCTGCTAAGTGGAGGGCATTCAAGGTGTGTGTGTGGGGGCCGGGGGGCCCCCCCGTGCGGGGAGGGCCTCGGCCTTCCACAAGAGCATCAAAGTTTCATCTGAAAGAGACAAAAAGGAAGCGCAGAGAGGCAGAAAGATGAAAACATCAACGACAGAAAAGATGATTTCTGTGGGGGGGCGGGGGTGGGGGCGGGGGTTGGGGGCGGCGGGGGGTAGTCAACGTTAACGAATAATAAGCAGGTGAATTCTCCTTTAGGAGGCTTAAGGCTTTGTTTTGACAGCACACACACACACACAAGCTGCTTTCACGTCCACGCTCTGGCCGCATGACTTTCTTCTACCAGGCACTTCCTGTTTAGGCCACACCCCCTTTCATTTCACATGGTTTGTGAAATGTTTGGATATTGTCTTTCAATTAATCTTTTTGGAATAGTTAGAAAAAAAACTTGCTCTTTTAATTTATTTTTAGAACAGTAAAAATATTTTAAATATTTCGTAGAAATATAAAAAAATATATGAAAATATTTTTAAAAGCTAACTTGTTACAGTAAATCGGAGTTAACATTATTCTCAAAAATTAAAATTAAAATTAAAATTAAAATTAAAATTAAAATTAAAATTAAAATTAAAATTAAAATTAAAATTAAAATTAAAATTAAAATTAAAATTATACAAAAACAAAAAGTAAAATTGAATCTGAAACTGAAACTGAAGCTGATTAAATTAAAATTAAAATTAAAATTAAAATTAAAATTAAAATTAAAATTAAAATTAAAATTAAAATTAAAATTAAAATTAAAATTAAAATTAAAATTAAAATTAAAATTAAAATTAAAATTAAAATTAAAATTAAAATTAAAATTAAAATTAAAATTATACAAAAACAAAAAGTAAAATTGAATCTGAAACTGAAACTGAAGCTGATTAAATTAAAATTAAAATTAAAATTAAAATTAAAATTAAAATTAAAATTAAAATTAAAATTAAAATTAAAATTAAAATTAAAATTAAAATTAAAATTAAAATTAAAATTAAAATTAAAATTAAAATTAAAATTAAAATTAAAATTAAAATTAAAATTAAAATTAAAATTAAAATTAAAATTATACAAAAACAAAAAGTAAAATTGAATCTGAAACTGAAACTGAAGCTGATTAAATTAAAATTAAAATTAAAATTAAAATTAAAATTAAAATTAAAATTAAAATTAAAATTAAAATTAAAATTAAAATTAAAATTAAAATTAAAATTAAAATTAAAATTAAAATTAAAATTAAAATTAAAATTAAAATTAAAATTAAAATTAAAATTAAAATTAAAATTAAAATTAAAATTATACTATTCAAAGTTTGTATTATCATTATAGCAAGGTCATATTTTCAAAAGCAAAATTCTTCTTCTTCTTTTTAAATGTATTATTATTATTATTATGATTATTTTTCTTCAATGATTTCATGCACATTTAACGAGTTAAAAATCTTTTGATTGTGTTTTGATTTTTTTTTTTACTGTCTGGATTTTTCATTCTGAGACATTTTTCCATGTAGAATGAATATTTTATTATACCTCCAAAGGTAAGTAGACTTCAACATCCAGAGTCTGGATGTGGTTCTGGGGGCGGTAGGGGTCCAGAATGTGGGCCCGGCCCACTTTCCCTGGTGATTTGGGAGCATATGGTTGACAGGATTTGAAAGATTTTAATAAAAAAAGCAAGTCAGTCCTGAGGGATTTCCAGTCAGGGTGGGGGGTGGATGTGTTTAAGGGGGCTGGAAGGAGGGTGGGCGGGGGTCTGAGGGACCTGGGACATGCTGGCAGTCACCAGGGATCTTTTAACTTCTGACCCTGGTGGACATGGATAGCGATGCCTGATGATAATCGCTGTCAAGCGCACCCCCCCCCTGTCCCCCGTCCCCTCAGTCAGAGCTCCTGTGTGACCCCCCGCACCGGGACTGGGGCGACCTCATTCTCCGTCCCGGGAGCAGATTTGACAGCAGATTTAGCTCATAAGCGTGGTCCCGCTTTCAGTCTCCTTTGTCTTTAGCGGCGAGGCCTCGCTCTCACGCGCTCATGCCGCCCACCCGTCCCGCCCCCCGCCCCCCCCTACGTTTGGGCCGGTTCTGCTAAATGAGGCGTGGCCGACTCGCCCAGCTTTGGCGGGAAGGGCGCCAAGCGAAGCGAGCGCTGGAGGACCTGCTCCCACTTTTAATTGCTCGCATATTCTTGGCCTGCCGCCCTCCTCCCAGGAAAGTGTGTCAGAGGGAGGGGGGGGCGGGGGGCCGGGGGGGGGGGGGGGTGCGGTTGGACACATCTTTATTGTTTGATTTGTCAAATTTGTTTGGCAGCTATTGAATTGAGCCCACATGGACGAGACAAACTGTCAAAGAAAGTTCTTTTCATCCCGAAAGCCAAGACTTGGAAGTGCCTGCTTTTCCTTGGATGGTTTTCCAAGAAACACTCGACAGGAAAAACTACCTCCAAATAGCAAAAATTATTATTTATTACTCATTTAAAACCAAAAAAGGTCTACTAAAAGGTCCTAAAGGCCGTTTCTAAAGCTTTGGGACTCTAGCCAACCACAGTGAGAGCCATTATTTACAAATAGCCAAAACATGGAATAATGGTGACTGGTGAAAAAAAAATGTATGGAAACTTTATGCTAGTAAAATTACTTTTTTTCTCATAATATTACGACAATACTGGTAAAATTTTCTTGTAATATTTGACTTTATTTTTGATAAAAAATATTATTATTTTTTTAATTTAATTTTTTTTATTTTTTTTATTTTATTTTCAAACTCCCTACTTGCACATATTATTCACATAATTCCGACTTTATTCCCAGAATATTTGGACTTTCAACCCAATTTTTAAATTTTATTTGTTGTTTTATTTTTTCTTCATAATACTACAACTGTAAATATATGTCTATTTTTAAAAAATCATAAAAATATTAAGAGAAAATGGTGTAATTTAACAAGAATAAACTTATCATATTATGGGGAAAATAATGTCTTTTTAGTCGGAAATATTACAGAAAAATATGTTATTATTTTTTAAAGTAAAATATTACAAAAAACTATAGCAGAAATAAAAAATAGCAGTAATTTTTACGTGAATAAAGTCAAAATGTTAAGAGAAAAAATTATGTTCTAAGACAATTTTTACGAGAATAAACTCATTGAGTTCCAAGAAAAAAAAAGCAGAAATATTAAAAGAAAAAGGTGCAATTTAACAAAAATAAACTTACTATATTATGGGGAAAATTATGTATTTTTAGTCGGAAATATTACAGAAAAATATGTTATTTCTTTTAAGTAAAATATTACTAAAATCAATAGCAGAAACAAAAAAATTGCTGCAATTTTTTTTACAAGACTACAAGATTTTACAAGATAATTTTTTGCGAGAATAAAGTCAAAATATTAAAAGAAAAAAATATCTTCTAACACAATTTTACGAAAATAAACTCATTGTGTTACAAAAGAATAACAGAAATATTAAGAGAAAAATGTGCAATTTAACAATAATAAACAATTTAACAATCATATTATGGGGAAAACAATGTAATTTTAGTTGGAAATATTACAAAAAATATGTTATTATTTTTTACAGTAAAATATTACAAAAAACTAACAGTATTAAATAGTAAACAGTAAATATTAATAAAAAAAATTAATAATAATAAACAGTAAAAAATAGCAGTATTTTTTATGAGAATAAAGTCAAAATATTCAAAGAAAAAAAACACAATTTTACGAGAATAAACTCATTGTGTTACAAAAAAATTACAGAAATATGAAGAGAAAAATTTGCAATTTAACAATAATAAAATTATCATATTATGGAGAAAATAATGTCTTTTTAGTCGGGAATATTACAGAATTTTTTTTAATTGTTTTTGAAAGTAAAATATTACAAAAAACTATAGCAGAAACAAAAAAATAGCAGTCATTTTTATGAGAATAAAGTCAAAATATTCAAAGAAAAAAAACACAATTTTACGAGAATAAAACTCATTGTGTTACAAAAAAAATAACAGAAATTTTAAGAGAAAAATGTGCAATTTAATAATAATAAACTTATCATATTATGGGGAAAATAATGTATTTTTAGTCGGAAATATTACAGATTTTTTAAATTATTTTTTCAAGTAAAATATTACAAAAATCTATAGCAGAAACAAAAAAATAGCAGTCATTTTTATGAGAATAAAGTCAAAATATTCAAAGAAAAAAAACACAATTTTACGAGAATAAAACTCATTGTGTTACAAAATAACAGAAATATGAAGAGAAAAATGTGCAATTTAACAATAATAAAAATAATGTATTTTTAGTCGGAAATATTACAGAAAAATATGTTATTTAAAAAAAATAAAATATTACTAAAAACTAACAAAATAAAATGAATTTTAATTTTTTTTTAATGAATTTGGGGGAGTCATAAAATGATGCGAATAAAATGATAAAATTACAAAAAATATTTAAGAAGAAAGTTGAAATATTTGGTTAAAAAAACAGCAAAGATGGGAAGATTGAAGTTTAAATGAATAATATGCAGTTTTTTCTTGAAATGTTATGAAATATGTTTTTTTTCAATATGAAATATTTGATTAATAAACCTGTTTTCGTTATAATAATGTTGAACTTCGAGGTTTTGCTGAACTTGTGCTTGACTATTTTGAGCTAACCCCGCCCCCCCCTCCAGTCCCCCGCCCCCACTTACACTTAGCGTGTCAGCGTGTTCTCCCACGGGACGGGGGGCGCTTGTGAACTTTTAATGCGATCACTTCGTATCGCCACGTAGGCTGACACGGGTCCGGGGCCATGGCGTCCGTTTTCCCGTACGCAAGCATAAGAGCTTTGGATGGATGGATGGGTGGGGGGGTGGATGGAGTGGAGGCATGGTGTGTGGTTGCCCCCCCCCCCCATCCACGGCTCCTAATGTCATGTTAAAGGACTGTGACAGTAATGGCCGCACTTACAGTACCAGCAAGCGTAGGCCAATCTGGCCAATATTTAGCTGGACGTTGAGCCGCACTGCCTGGGCCTCAAGTCGCGTTAGCTTAACACCAAACGCCACTCAAGCAGGAGGGGGGGCGGGACATGTGTGTGTGTGTGTGTGTGTGGAACATTTGCTGCTTCCCAAAGTCCTTCCAACTTCCCGAGGCGCTTCCGAGCACCTGAATCAAGTTTTTTTCTGGTGGGAGGAAAGGAGAGCAGATTGCTCGTTTTTGCACCCGGTGGGGCGAAGACCTCCGCCAAGGCTCAAACACAGTGCCAGCGGGTAATGGCCGCCGTGTCCCAGTCCGCCGCCATGCGAGTACCACGTAGTAAAAAATGAAATTATGCTAAGAATTTCTAATTGCGTGTCAGCTTTGTCATATATGCTCTTTTTGTGCATTTTCAATGTTATTATTTTTTTCAAAATACTTAAAAATACTTATTTTTTAAAAAATGACTTGACTTTATTTTTGATAAAAAATATTATTATTTTTTTTATTTAATTTTTTTAATTTTTGAAATTTTATTTTCAAACTCCCTACTTGCACATATTATTCACATAATTCCGACATTATTCCCAGAATATTTGGACTTTCAACCCAATTTTTAAATTTTAAAAAATGAAATTATGCTAAGAATTTCTAATTGCGTGTCAGCTTTGTCATATATGCTCTTTTTGGGCATTTTCAATGTTATTATTTTTTTCAAAATACTTAAAAATACTTATTTTTTAAAAAATGACTTGACTTTATTTTTGATAAAAAATATTATTATTTTTTTTAATTTAATTTTTTTAATTTTTGAAATTTTATTTTCAAACTCCCTACTTGCACATATTATTCACATAATTCCGACATTATTCCCAGAATATTTGGACTTTCAACCCAATTTTTAAATTTAAAAAAATGAAATTATGCTAAGAATTTCTAATTGCATGTCAGCTTTGTCATATATGCTCTTTTTGGGCATTTTCAATGTTATTATTTTTTTAAAAATACTTAAAAATACTTATTTTTTAAAAAATGACTTGACTTTATTTTTGATAAAAAATATTATTATTTTTTTTATTTAATTTTTTTAATTTTTGAAATTTTATTTTCAAACTCCCTACTTGCACATATTATTCACATAATTCCGACATTATTCCCAGAATATTTGGACTTTCAACCCAATTTTTAAATTTAAAAAAATGAAATTATGCTAAGAATTTCTAATTGCATGTCAGCTTTGTCATATATGCTCTTTTTGGGCATTTTCAATGTTATTATTTTTTTAAAAATACTTAAAAATACTTATTTTTTAAAAAATGACTTGACTTTATTTTTGATAAAAAATATTATTATTTTTTTTATTTAATTTTTTTAATTTTTGAAATTTTATTTTCAAACTCCCTACTTGCACATATTATTCACATAATTCCGACATTATTCCCAGAATATTTGGACTTTCAACCCAATTTTTAAATTTAAAAAAATGAAATTATGCTAAGAATTTCTAATTGCATGTCAGCTTTGTCATATATGCTCTTTTTGGGCATTTTCAATGTTATTATTTTTTTCAAAATACTTAAAAATACTTATTTTTTAAAAAATGACTTGACTTTATTTTTGATAAAAAATATTATTATTTTTTTTAATTTAATTTTTTTAATTTTTGAAATTTTATTTTCAAACTCCCTACTTGCACATATTATTCACATAATTCCGACATTATTCCCAGAATATTTGGACTTTCAACCCAATTTTTAAATTTTAAAAAATGAAATTATGCTAAGAATTTCTAATTGCATGTCAGCTTTGTCATATATGCTCTTTTTGCATATTTTCAATATTATTATTTTTTTAAAAATACTTAAAAATACTTATTTTTAATACTTAAAATGTCAGATAATTATCGGACATCCCTCCCTCATTCCCAAAATATTTTTGTTGTGTTTCATTTCCATAATACTCTGACTTCAAAATAAATAATGTATGTTTTCAATAAAACAATTATTATTGAAATTATTTTATTTTAATTTTTCCCTCACAAAATTGCTATTTTTCTCCTAATTTTTAAAAATATTTTCATTTATTTTTTTTATTGTATTGTCATAAAATTTACATAAAATTACTTCTGATGTTTTTTCCCCCCCAACTATTTCACTCAATTTCTTGTAAAATATGTAAAAAAAAATGTATTTTCTCTTTAGTAGTATATCAGTAAAATTATTTAAAAATGATTAAAATATTTCAAGTTTATTCTCATAACACTGTAATTTTAGAATATGACTTTATTCTCATAATGTTTTGACTTCTGCTTTATTTCTGAAACTTTTTTCTTGGGTATTTTTATTTCTAATTATGACTTTATTCTCATAAAATGTATTTATTTATTTATTCATTTTAATATATATTTATTCTTGTAACATTATCTGTTTTTTTCCCGCAATTTAATTTTCCTAAAATGTTATTGTTTTTTTTTTTTAAGGCCTCCTTTTTCTTTAATATTTCACCTTTGTGTTATTTTTCTTTGTTTTGTTTTTCAGGACATTATGACTTAATGTATTTATTATTTATTTTATATATATATTATTCGCCATCTTGGCTCGATAGCAAAAGGGGAAGGACCATCTGGAGTGGTTGCAAATCACCATTAAAAAGAAGATAATAAGAAGAAGAGACTAAATATTGCAACCATCATTTCCAGGAAGTGTGCAAGCGGAAACACGGCCTTGCCACCCTGAATAGTCGCCATCTTAGCTAGTTAGCGGAAGGGGGAGTAGTGGAATCTGGAGTGGTTGCAATTCAACATTGAAAAGGAGAGAAGATGAAAAAGCAACAAAAAATTGTAAGCCTAATTTCCGGCAGGCGTAAAAATGGAACCACAGCCTTTCCATTTTGAAGAGTCGCCATCTTGGCTAGTTCGTGGAAGAGGAGGGGGATTATCTTGAGTGGTTGCAATTCAAAAATGAAAAAGAGAGAAGATGAACAAGCAACAAAAAAATATGACCCTCATTTCCGGCAGACGTAAAAATGGAAACACAGCCTTCCTACTTTGAATAGTCGCCATCTTGGCTAGTTCGTGGAAGGGAAGGGACTACGTTGAGTGGTTGCAATTCACCATTGAAAGGAGAGAAATGAAAAAGCAACAAAAATTGTAAGCCTCATTTCCGGCAGGCGTAAAAATCGAAACACAGCCTTACCAGCCTCAATAGTCGCCATCTTGGCTGGTATATGGAAGGGGAGGGGCTATCTTGAGTGGTTGCAATTCAGCATAGAAAAGGAGAGAAGATGAAAAAGCAACAAAAAATTATAAAACCTCATTTTCGGCAGACGTAAAAATGGAAACACAGCCTTCCCACTTTGAATAGTCGCCATCTTGGCTAGTTTGTGGAAGGGGAGGGGCTATCTTGAGTGGTTGCAATTCACAATTGAAAAGGAGAGAAGATGAACAAGCAACAAAAAAATATGACCCTCATTTCCGGCAGACGTAAAAATGGAAACACAGCCTTCCCACTTTGAATAGTCGCCATCTTGGCTAGTTCGTGGAAGGGAAGGGACTACGTTGAGTGGTTGCAATTCACCATTGAAAGGAGAGAAATGAAAAAGCAACAAAAATTGTAAGCCTCATTTCCGGCAGGCGTAAAAATCGAAACACAGCCTTACCAGCCTCAATAGTCGCCATCTTGGCTGGTATATGGAAGGGAAGAGGCTATCTTGAGTGGTTGCAATTCAGCATAGAAAAGGAGAGAAGATGAAAAAGCAACAAAAAATTATAAAACCTCATTTCCGGCAGGCGTAAAAATTGAAACACAGCCTTACCAGCCTCAATAGTCGCCATCTTGGCTGGTATATGGAAGGGAAGAGGCTACCTTGAGTGGTTGCAATTCAGCATAGAAAAGGAGAGAAGATGAAAAAGCAACAAAAAATTATAAAACCTCATTATCGGCAGACGTAAAAATGGAAACACAGCCTTACCTGCCTCAATAGTCGCCATCTTGGCTAGTTTGTGGCTAGTATTTTGAGTGGTTGCAATTCACCATTGAAAAGGAGAGAAGAGGGTAAGTACACAGTGTACACAGTGTACTTCCTGAAGTGTACTGATGGAAGTGCACCAGAAAGAAGAATCCTGAATCATTGAGTTCCTTTCACAGCGTCGCAACGCCGTGACTCACTTGCCGGGGAGGAAGGATGTTGTTTGTTTTGCCGTCGCCATGGCAACCGCGCTGGCTTATTTGGCTGCTTTGTTGCTGTTTTCTTCTTCTTTTTGGGATTCTTTCGCTTTCTTTTGCAAAGTTTAAGCGATGACTGTCGCCGTACGGTCAAAGCGAAAGTACTTGGACCTGGTTGGGGTCATAGGTCAAATACGTGGATGACCTTTGACCCTTTTGCTCTGAAGTCCAATGCTGTTTTTTGGCTTTTTTTTGTTCTTTTTCCTGAATGTGTGTTGTGATTGACAGGTCACCTCTCCCCCTACCCCCGTAATGGCGTCCATGATGGCGTGCGCCGGTCTGAGGCGGGCGTGTTCCGCCCAAACGGCCCCCGCCACCCCCGCCCCCGGTAATCGTTCTTGATTCCTCCTTTGTGTTTCACGCTCGACTCGCCCCTCACGTCAGGGCGGGCGCACCACGACGTGCGCACCATGACGTGCGCTCGACCCGCCCGCTGACAGCCGAGCTCCGTGATGATGAAGAAATTAAGGATGAATTAATCTGTCTGGAAGCGTGCTAGCGGGCCGCCGTGTTTGACTCCGACAGCGCCGCCGCCGCCGCTCGTGGAGGTTGGGACAAACAGGTGCCTTTCCGCTTCCTGGCAGCGACGCTTCCCGCCGCTCGAAAGCCGACCTGACAGCCTTGGAAACAAAGATGGCCGCCGGTGAAATCGTTGATATTCACGTTCGATTTTCATCACGTTTGAAAACACACTCAAACCTCTAAAGTCAAACGGGATGTGTTCTGAGACACTTTGGACTGAGAAATCTGTTCCAGGGTCAAACTGTGGACATCGTGGACAGGGATATTTAACCACGTTGCAGTCTTCTGCTGTTTTTGAGAATCTAATGCAAACACCGGACTCAGAGATCCTCTATGCGGCAGAAGCGAGCTGCTGTTTTTGAGGACGTACTGCAAAAATGCTAGTCAAAGATCCTGTAAATGACAGGAGGGTTCTGCTGTTTTTGAGGACCTACTGCAAAAACAAACCTCAGCGATCCTCTATGTGACCTATGTAAGCTGCTGTTTTTGTGGACATACTGTAAAAATGCTAGTCAAAGATCCTCTATATGACAGGAGGGTTCTGCTGTTTTTGATGATCGACTGCAAAAACAAGCCTCAGAGATCCTCAATGTGACAGAGGTAAGCTGCTGTTTTTGAGGACCTACTGCAAAAACGTATCTCAGAGATCCTCTATGTGACAGAGGTAAGCTGCTGTTTTTGAGGACATTCTGCAGAAATGCGAGTCAAAGATCCTCTATATGACAGGAGGGCTCTGCTATTTTTGAGGATCGACTGCAATAACAAACAGCAGAGATCCTCTATGTGACAAAGGTAAGCTGCTGTTTTTGAGGACATACTGTAAAAATGCTAGTCAAAGATCCTCTCTATGTGACAGAGGTAAGCTGCTGTTTTTGAGGACCTACTGCAAAAACTACCTCAGAGATCCTCTATGTGACAGAGGTAAGCTGCTGTTTTTGAGGACATACTGCAAAAATGCTAGTCAAAGATCCTCGACATGACAGAGGGCTCTGCTGTTTTTGAGGACGTATCGCTAAACAAACCTCAGAGATCCTCTATGTGACGTATGTAAGCTGCTGTTTTTGAGGACATACTGTAAAAATTCTAGTCCAAGATGCTCTATACGACAGGAGGAGGGCTCTGCTGTTTTTGAGGAGCTACCGCAAAAACCCAACTCAGCGTACTAAACATCCTCTATTTGGCATTCATGCTCTGACCGAGTGTTCCGCTGTTTTTGAAGATCTACCACAAAAACAGGAGTGAAAAGATCCTCTATATGACAGGAGGGTGCTGTTGTTTTTGTGGACCTGCTGCAAAAACTCGACTCTGTGATCCTCTATGTAACAGGAGCGCTTTGCTGTTTTTAAGGATCAAAAAGCCTCTGTGATGATTGGGGTGTTTTGCTATTTTTGAAGATTTACAAAAATAAGTGAAAAGATCCTTGATAGGACAGATGAACGTTACTGTTTTTGAGGACCTACTGCAAAAACTTGACTCTGTGATCCTCTATGGAACAGTAGCGCACTGCTGTTTTTAAGAATCAAAAAGCCTCTGTGATGATTGGTGTGTTTTGCTATTTTTGAAGATTTACACAAGTGAAAAGATCCTTGATAGGACAGATGAACGCTACTGTTTTTGAGGACCTGCTGCAAAAAAGCATGGCAAAGATCCTCGACATGACAGGAGTGTTCTGCTGTTTTTGACGATATGTTGCAAAAAGAGGCGATTGTTTGTGTAGCATCCTTTCGTCGCTACAGTTAGCGGGCTAACGCTGACTAGCATGTTCATATTTGAACCGCAAGTAGCTGAGACGCCGGTAAAAACGGAGGTCATCAAACGCCTCCCTTGCTCAGGGCGCAACTAAACGTAGCAGTCGCAGGAACATAGAGTATGCTAATGTGCAACCCACAAGGCATGCTGGGTAACTTCCTGTGTGGGAAAGTTGGGAGCAAATGAAAGGTGTTGTCAAGTAGCAAGGAGACAAGCTGACTAGTCGGGTTGCGGTTTGACTGAATGAGTGCGGCGCTCTCCACAAAAGCGAAGGCGGTCAAAGCGAACGCTACGCTAGCTCGCCGTGTCAGAGCGCTGCGCGGATGGCGGCTGATGGCTGCTGATTGCTGAGGCCCACCGCCGCGGCCTCCCGTCCCCCGGGGGCGAAGAAACACTTTTTTTTAAAAAGAAGAAGGAAGTCTTTGAGGCGCGGGCAGAAGAATCGCGGTTGGCTCGTCACCTCGGCGCTCTCGCTCCAGCAAGCGCCCCGGGCGCCGACGCCGCCATTGTGGCGTTCCGGCTTCATCTTGCCGATGTTTCTGCCAGCCTGTCACAGGACTCTTGGCCGGGGAAGTCCACGCCACATTGTCCGCCTCGCTCGGCCCGGGAAGGACGTTGACCCTTGACGACCTCGCTGGCCGCACGATAGCAAACAATATACAGTACACCGTGTACGGCATACAGTACACTGTACACGGCATACAGTACACAGTATATGGCATACAGTACACCGTAATGTGCAATAAATAAGCATATAGTGGAATAACATGCAATAAATAAACACTTCGAGGAATAACATGTAATAAAATAAACATATAGTGGAATAACATGCAATAAATAAACATATAGTGGAATAACATGCAATAAATAAACATTTCGAGGAATAACATGCAATAAAATAAACATATAGAGGAATAACATGCAATAAATAAACATATAGTCAAAGAATGTGCAATAAAATCATATTTTTGGCCAATATTAGATTTAAATATAGCCTAATAACATGCTGTAAATGAGCAGATTTATGTTTAATAATGTGCAATAAATAAACATATGGTGGAATAACATGCATTAAATAAACATATAGTGGAATAACATGCAATAAATAAACATATAGTGGAATAACATGCAATAAATAAACAAACATATAGTGGAATAACACGCATTAAAAACATATTTTTGTCCGATATTAGATTTAAATATAGCCTAATAACAGGCTGTAAATGAGCGGATTTATGTCTAATAATGTGCAATAAAAACATATAGTGGAATAACATGCAATAAATAAACATATAGTGGAATAACTTGCAATGAAATCATATTTTCGGCCAATATTAGATGAAAATATAGTCTAGTAACGTGCTGTAAATGAGCAGATTTATGTTTAATAATGTGCAATAAAAACATATAGTGGAATAACATGCAATAAATAAACATATAGTGGAATAACTTGCAATGAAATCATATTTTCGGCCAATATTAGATGAAAATATAGTCTAGTAACGTGCTGTAAATGAGCAGATTTATGTCTAATAATGTCCAATAAATAAACATATAGTGGAATAACTTGCAATAAATAAACATTTCGAGGAATAACATGCAATAAATAAACATAAAGTCAAATAATGTGCAATAAAATCATATTTTTGGCCAATATTAGATGAAAATATAGTCTAGTAACGTGCTGTGAATGAGCAGATTTATGTTTAATAATGTGCAATAAATAAACATATAGTCAAATAACATGCAATAAATAACCATATAATCAAAGAATGTGCAATAAAATCATATTTATGACCATTATTAGATGAAAATATAGCCTAGTAACATGCTGTAAATGAGCAGATTTATGTCTAATAATGTGCAATAAAAACATATAGTGGAATAACATGCAATAAATAGACATATAGTGGAATAACATGCAATAAAATCATATTTTTGGCCAATATTAGATGAAAATATAGCCTAATAACATGCTCTAAATGAGCAGATTTATGTCTAATAATGTGCAATAAATAAACATATAGTGGAATAACATGCAATAAATAAACATATAGTGGAATAACTTGCAATAAATAAACATATAGTCGAAGAATGTGCAATAAAATCATATTGTTGGCCAATATTAGATGATATTAGCCTAATAACATGCTGTAAATGAACAGATTTATGTCTAATAACATGCAATAAATAAACATATAGTTGAATAACTTGCAATAAATAAACATATAGTCAAAGAATGTGGAATAAAATCATATTTTTGAGCAGATTTATGTCTAATAATGTGCAATAAATAAACATATAGTGGAATAACATGCAATAAATAAACATATAGTCAAAGAATGTGCAATAAAAACATATTTTTGTCCGATATTAGATTTAAATATAGCCTAATAACATGCTGTAAATTAGCAGAATTATGTCTAATAATAAATATGTCAAATAATAAATTATGTCTATAAATAAAGTGGAATAAAATGCAATAAATAAATAAACACATCAAATGAAAAATGCATAAATAATAATGTAATATTATTAAAATATTAATATTAAAATATTAATGTGCAATAAATAATCATAGATGTGTATTTGATGTATTTATGACCGCTAACATCTTTAAAAAAAAAATAAACGCCAATTAAAATGAGTGAACAATTAGATGTCAAACCTCCTCTTTGCCCCTTTGATGACATCACAGCATCAGCCAAGCGTGACTCCGCCCACCCTCCGCGTGGAAGCAAACGGCGTGCGAAGGAATGAACATGTAATTAAAATCCAATTAGACTTTGATTTGCCAGATAATGATGCTGCTGTGTTGCTCTTCACGTTTGATGAGGTGTGTTAGCGCTAATTAGCTCACTGCTGTGATGCCGAGGTGTGTGTGTGTGTGTGTGTGTGTGTGTGTGTGTGTGTGTGTGTGTGTGTGTGTGTGTGTGTGTGTGTGTGACAGCACCACAATCTTACTAGTCAACCCAGACGAAGAAGAAGAAGAAGAAGAAGAAGAAGAAGTAGCTGGCGAAGCTATTTAGAAGAATCCTCTAGTGGAGTAGAACCCTCAATCAGGCACAGTGGACTCACTGCTAATTATCACAAACTACTGCCAAAATACCAGTTAAAGATCATCTATACGACAGGAGTACTCTGCTGTTTTTGAGGATCTTCTGCAAAAATGTCCGTCAAAGATTTTCTATACAACAGAAGTGCTCCATTGTTTATTTTTTGATCAAAAATGCTAGTCAAAGATCATTTATATGACCGATGTGTTTCGCTATTTTTGAGAACCTTTGCAGTAGGTTCTCAAAAATAGCGAAACACATGTCAAGAGCATGTCCTCTATAGGAGTACTTAGCTAATTTTGAGAAACTACTGCAAAAATACAAGTAAAAGATCATCTATACTACAAGAGCAATCTGCTATTTTTGAGGATCTTCTGCAAAAATGTCCGTCAAAGATTTTCTATACAACAGAAGTGTCCCATTGTTTATTTTTTGATCAAAAATGCTAGTCAAAGATCATTTATATGACCGATGTGTTTCGCTATTTTTGAGAACCTTTGCAGTAGGTTCTCAAAAATAGCGAAACACATGTCAAGAGCATGTCCTCTATAGGAGTACTTAGCTAATTTTGAGAAACTACTGCAAAAATACAAGTAAAAGATCATCTATACGACAGGAGTACTCTGCTGTTTTTGAGGATCTTCTGCAAAAATGTCCGTCAAAGATTTTCTATACAACAGAAGTGCTCCATTGTTTATTTTTTGATCAAAAATGCTAGTCAAAGATCATTTATATGACCGATGTGTTTCGCTATTTTTGAGAACCTTTGCAGTAGGTTCTCAAAAATAGCGAAACACATGTCAAGAGCATGTCCTCTATAGGAGTACTTAGCTAATTTTGAGAAACTACTGCAAAAATACAAGTAAAAGATCATCTATACGACAGGAGTACTCTGCTGTTTTTGAGGATCTTCTGCAAAAATGTCCGTCAAAGATTTTCTATACAACAGAAGTGCTCCATTGTTTATTTTTTGATCAAAAATGCTAGTCAAAGATCATTTATATGACCGATGTGTTTCGCTATTTTTGAGAACCTTTGCAGTAGGTTCTCAAAAATAGCGAAACACATGTCAAGAGCATGTCCTCTATAGGAGTACTTAGCTAATTTTGAGAAACTACTGCAAAAATACAAGTTAAAGATCATCTATACTACAAGAGCAATCTGCTATTTTTGAGGATCTTCTGCAAAAATACCCGTCAAAGATTTTCTATACAACAGGAGTGCTCTGTTGTTTATTTTTTGGTCAAAAATGCTAGTCAAAGATCATTTATATGACCAGAGCGTTTCGCTATTTTTGAGAACCTACTGCAAAAGAGCATGTCAAAGATTCTCTATAGGACAGGAGTGCTTTGCTAATTTTGAGAAACTATTGCAAAAATACAAGTTAAAGATCATCAATACGACAAGAGTACTCTGCTGTTTTTGAGGATCTTCTGCAAAAATGTCGGTCAAAGATTTTCCATATAACAGAAGTGTTCCGTTGTTTTATTTTTGTTATTTTTTTTGTGGCAAAAATGCTAGTCAAAGGTCATTTATATGACAGGAGCGTTTTGCTGTTTTTGAGAACCTACTGCAAAAAAAGCACGTCAAAGATTCTCTATATAACAGGAGTGCTTTGCTGATTATGAAAAAGTAATTTTGAGAAACTACTACAAAAATACAAGTTAAAGATCATCTATATGACAAGAGCAATCTGCTATTTTTGAGGATCGTCTGCAAAAACACCTGTGAAAGATTTTCTATAAACAGGAGTGCTCTGTTGTTGTTGTTTTTGGCGATATACTGCAATAATGCTAGTCAAAGATCCTCTATATCACTGGAGCATTT
Organism: Doryrhamphus excisus; assembly: GCF_030265055.1. Taxonomy (NCBI): domain Eukaryota; kingdom Metazoa; phylum Chordata; class Actinopteri; order Syngnathiformes; family Syngnathidae; genus Doryrhamphus; species Doryrhamphus excisus. The sequence continues at coordinate 25,230,551 of NC_080469.1, read as the reverse complement.
TGCAATTTTTGAGGACTTACTGCAAAAACACTAGTCAAAGATCATCTATGTGACAGTAGCGCTCTGCTGTTTTTGAGGATATACTGCATAAATGCCAGTCAAAGATTATCTATACAACAGGAGTGCTCCATTGTGTTTTTTTGGCAATACACTGCCGAAATGCTAGTCAAAGATCATTTATATAACAGGAGCGTTTTGCTGTTTTTGAGAACCTACTGCAAAAAAGCATGTCAAAGATTCTCTATATGACAGGAGTGCTTTGCTAATTTTGAGAAACTACTGCAAAAATACAAGTTAAAGATCATCTATACTACAAGAGCAATCTGCTATTTTTGATGATCTTCTGCAAAAATGTCTGTCAAAGATTTTCTATACAACAGAAATGTTCCATTGTTTAGTTTTTGGCAAAAATGCTACTCAAAGTTCATTTAAAATATTAAAAAAATATCAGTTATAAATCACCGATATGGCAAGAGCACTCTGCTATTTTTGAGGATCTTCTGCAAAAATACCCGTCAAAGATTTTCTATACAACAGGAGTGCTCTATTGTTGTTGTTTTTGGTGATATACTGCAAAAATGCTGGTCAAAGATCCTCCATATGACTGGGGTGTTTTGCTATTTTTGAGGACTTACTGCAAAAACACTAGTCAAAGATCATCTATATGACAGTAGTGCTCTGCTGTTTTTGGTGACCTACTGGAAAAATGCCAGTCAGTCAAAGATTCTCCAAATGACAAGAGTGTTCTGTTCTGCAAAAAAAACAAACCAAATCAAAGATCCTTTATATGACACGAGTGTTCTTCTGTTTTTGAGGACCAAGTGCAAAAACGCCAGATTCCAGTGACAGGAATCCACTGCAAAAGAGCAAGTCAAAGATCCTAATGATCTTCCGAATGAGAGATAGCACACTTGTTCAAAGATCCTCTATATCAGAGTGGAGCAAACTAGTGCTGCTTTTTAGGAATCTTCTGCAAAAAAATGCCGGTCAAAGATCCTCTATATTGCTGTTTTTGTGCAAAAAATGAGTCCCACCAAGTGCTGGGAAGTACTTGGCGTGTGTACTGGTGTAAGAGTACTGCAGTGACGGGTAGCTGGTGTGCAGATGAGGAAACGAGAAGATGTTGCTCATGTGTGAGAAAGAGGGAGGGGGGACAGGAGGGGGGGGGGGCGGGGGGGGTGGACAGATGGCGCTTATTCAATCCAACATCCTTTGTCACTTTGTGTTGTTTGCACGCACAAAAGTCACTTCCTGTCCACCCAGCTGACAATTTCAGGGAAAAAACAACAACATGAAGAACCTCATCTAGGTTTGTCCAAAACCCGGCCCGGGGGAGGCATACTGTACGCGGCTCCCGGCTTGAGTCTTATCCGTCCTGCAATGCAACTGTTGAAATATGATGTTGAAATATTCAAGAAAAAGACACAATTTATTTAAAAGATGAAAAAATAAAAAAATCAAAAAATTTTATGTAAATGATAAAAAATTAGGTTGTGAAAATTTTGATAATATACATATAATTATAATATAATAATATATTATACACAATATAGATTATAATATATAAAATATATATTATAATTATATATTAGATATAATTATAAATATAATATACATATATAAGTCAAAATATTATACAAATGAAGTCAAAATATTAATTAAAAAAGTAAAAAACTAACAAGAAAATTCATAATTTTTAAATAATAAAATTATAACAAAGTTGAAATATTAAAGAAAAAGACACAATTTTTTTAAAGATGTAAAAATAAAGAAATAAAATGTAATGTAAATAATAAAAAAATTATTTTGTTGTGAAAAAATGTATAATATACATATAATTATAATGTAATTATTATTATTATTATATATTATAATATATAAAATATATATTATATTTTTAATTATATCTTATATATAATTATATATACATATATAATTATAAATATAATATACATATATAAGTCAAAATATTATACAAAATGAAGTAAAAATATTAATAAAAAAAGCAAAAAAACAAACAAGAAAATTCATAATTTTACAAGAATAAAATTATAAAAAAGAATTATGAATTATTATGAAAACCAATTACAGAAAAATGTTTGAAAAAGTCATAATTAGAAAAATGTACCAGAAAAAAGTTGAAATACTTGAAACAAAACAAAACTGCTGAAATTTTAAGATAATTAAGTGAAAATATTAACAGGAAAAAGTTTAATCAAATGAGACAGAAATTGTAATTTTAGGAGAATAATATTGCAACAAAAATAATGTCATTTTATTAACAAAAGGTTGAAATATTAAAAAATTATATTTTAATTATTTCTTTTTAAGTCTTAATATTATAAAAAAACATGCAAAACAAATATTTTGGGGTATAATCTGGTTTACATCCTTTCATTTTTCACTAGGTGGCCCTCGCTGGAAAAACTTTGGTCACTATTCATTGATTGTCGTCTTTCCCAGCGTCCGTGAAGAGGCGCCATTCACAAATCCCAGCGTCTTGGGAGCCCCCTGAAGGTACCACAAAGTGAAACTCCGAGTGGCGAAGTTGGGTTTGTTGTGTTTGCGTGCTTCATTTCCGTCTATTTCCTCGACGTGTTCGAACCCAGGAAGCCAGGATCGAACCCAGGCTCCGACGAGGATGCGAGTGAGGCAACAGCTATGACGCCTCCGCGGTGATTTCCGCTATTTCGCAGGTCGAGCGGTCAACTAGTGTTGGCTGACACATATACTCGTCACTCGGCTAGATAGCTCCCCTCCAACCCCCATCGATCGACCTCCACGAAGGTTTTAAAATGTCCAAAAAGTCGCATCGCTTGACTTCTCAGGAGGAACTTTTCCACGGGCAAAGTTGGTGGAAAGTGTCCGCCCTCGTTGCACTGCTGCTGGGTGTGCTTGCCTCGACGTGCCGGGCGGAGGAAGCGTCCTGTCATGGAGCCTACGATCTTTATTTCGTCCTGGACAAGTAAGTCCCTGCCTCCCTTACCTTACGGTCTCCTTTTGGACTTTACAGCCACTATCAAGGAGCTTCTACATCACAACAAATCATAACAATGCCCCGCAGATGTGCCCCCTAGTGGCTGTGTGTACACAATTGTAAACAAATATGTTTAGAAATACTTCCTCCAGCTACTTCAGTTTTGTACTTTTTCAAAAGTCTACTAGGTACTACATTGGGTAATAGGAACGTAAAAGTGACTGTAGGGATGCTATTTCATGTATAGAGAGCTCTAATAGTGTTAAACAACATATTTAGAAGGTTGTAAACAAGTTTTCTATGTCTTATTTTCTCATATTATGTCTACTATATTGGGTAATATGAATGTAAAGGTGACTATAGGGATGCTATTTCATGTATAGAGAGCTCTAATAATGTTAAACAACACATTTAGAAGGTTGTAAACAAGTTTTCTATGTCTTATATGTCTTATTTTCTCCTATTATGTCTACTATATTGGGTAATATGAATGTAAAGGTGACTATAGGGGTGCTATTTCATGACTAGAGGGCTCTAATGTTAAAGAAAAGGAATTTAGAAAGGCGTAAACAGGTTTCCTATTGCTTATGTATTATTCTTTGTTATTATTGGGTACTACATTGGGTAATAGCAACATAAAGGTAACTATAGGGATGCTATTTCATGTGTAGAGGGCTCTAATAATGTTAAACAACACATTTAGAAGGTCGTAAACAGGTTTTCTATGTCTTATACTATGTTTAAGTTACTCCTATTATGTCTACTATATTGGGTGATACGAGTGAATGGTGACTATAGGGATGCTATTTCATGTGTAGAGGGCTCTAATAGTGTTAAACAACATATTTAGAGGGTCTTAAACAGGTTTTCCATGTCTTATATGACTTATTTTCTCCTATTATGTCTACTATATTGGGTGATATGAGTGAATGGTGACTATAGGGATGCTATTTCATGTCTAGAGGGCTCTAATGTTAAAGAAAAGGAATTTAGAATGGCGTAAACAGGTTTCCTATTGTTTATGTATTATTCTTTCTTAATTATTGGGTACTACATTGGGTAATAGGAACGTAAAAGTGACTATAGGGATGCTATTTCATGTATAGAGAGCTCTAATAATGTTAAACAACATATTTAGAAGGTCGTAAACAAGTTTTCTATGTCTTATTTTGTCCTATTATGTCTACTATATTGGGTAACATGAATGTAAAGGTGACTATAGGGGTGCTAATTCATGTCTAGAGGGCTCTAATGTTAAAGGAAATGAATTTACAAAGACGTAAACAGGTTTTCTATTGTTTATGTATTATTCTTTCTCTTATTATTGGGTAAGGATTGGGTACTACATTGGATAATAGGACCTTAAAGGTGACTATAGGGATGCTATTTCATGTGTAGAGGGCTCTAATAATGTTAAACAACATATTTAGAAGGTCTTAAACAGGTTTTCCATGTCTTATATGACTTATTTTCTCCTATTATGTCTACTATATTGGGTAATATGAATGTAAAGGTGACTATAGGGATGCTATCTCCTGTATAGAGGGCTCTAATAATGTTAAACACCATATTTAGAAGGTCTTAAACAGGTTTTCCATATCTTATATGACTTATTTTCTCCTATTATGTCAACTATATTGGGTGATATGAGTGAATGGTGACTATAGGGGTGCTATTTAATGTGTAGAGGGCTCTAATAATGTTAAACAACATTTTTAGAAGGTCGTAAACAAGTTTTCTATGTCTTATATGTCTTATTTTCTCCTATTATTTCTACTATATTGGGTAATATGAATGTAAAGGTGACTATAGGGATGCTATCTCCTGTCTAGAGGGCTCTAATAATGTTAAACAACATATTTAGAAGGCCGTAAACAGGTTTTCTATGTCTTATTCTATGTCTAAGTTACTCCTAATATGTCTACTATATTGGGTGATACGAGTGAATGGTGACTATAGGGGTGTTATTTCATGTCTAGAGCGCTCTAATGTTCAACAAAAAAAGAATTTAGAAGGGCGTAAACAGGTTTTCTATTGTTTATGTATTATTTTTTCTTATTATATCTGCTACATTGATTCATAGGAGTGGAAAAGTGACTATAGGGATGCTATTTCATGTGCAGAGAGCTCTAATAATGTTAAATGACATTTAGAAGGTTTTAAACAGGTTTTATATGTCTTATATGTCTTTATAAGCATGTAGGTTTTTCCTATTATGTCTACTATATTGGGTGATAGGAGTGAATGGTGACTATAGGGATGCTATATCATCTGTACTGCTCTAATGTTAAAAACGTATTTAGAAGGTATTTGTGTATGTGTTATTGTCTGTTATGTCCACCATATTGGATTATATGGTACAATGACTGGTAGCTGCTCATCATGAAGTTTCCCGGCAGCTTAAAATGAGCAAATAATAATCAAGTAAATGCGTATTAAGATGGCCGAAAGCGTTTGGAACAGCAGCTGGACGCAATCCTGGCTGACGTTGGGTGTGACGTGTTCAGCCACATGTTGGATCCTGCGGGACGGCGAAGCACGCTCGCGTAAGCCCCAACCACGCCGTCATTCTTGGCCTCGGGATGCTATTTAAAAAAAAAAAAAAAAAAAAAACACCAAGTGTTGCATTCGTGGCGATGATGCAAACCAGGCAGGAAGAGGAGTTGCATCAGCGAGCAGAAGGTTGCACTTCCTGTGTCTCCTAACAGCTGCATGTCACTGAAAGTATTTGTTTTCAGGAAGTGTTTGGGTCCCTCACTCCTGTAAAAAATCTATTTAGAGGGTCATAATCAGGTTTGCTATATTTTATATGACTTATTTTCTCATGTTTGTCGACTATATTGGCTAGTATGAATGTCATGATGACTATAGGGGTGCTATTACATGTCCAAAGGTCTCTCATTATGTTAAAAATTTATTTTAGGTGGTCCTTAACAGGGCCTAAGTGTCTTTTATGTCAAATGTTTTCTAGAATGTCAACTATATTGGGTGATAGGCATGTAAAGGTGACTATAGGGGTGCTATTTCATGTCCAAAGGTCTCTCATTATGTTTAAAATTTATTTTAGATGGTCCTAAACAGGGCCTATGTGTCTTATATGTCAAATGTTTTCGTAGAACGTCTACTATATTGGGTAATAGGCATGTAAAGGTGACTATAGGGGTGCTATTTCATGTCCAAAGGTCTCTCATTATGTTAAAAATTTATTTTAGGTGGTCCTAAACAGGGCCTAGGTGTCTTTTATGTCAAATGTTTTCATAGAACGTCTACTATATTGGGTAATAGGCATGTAAAGGTGACTATAGGGGTGCTAGTTCATGACCAAAGGTCTCTCATTATGTTAAAAAATGATTTTAGAGGGTCCTAAACAGGGCCTAAGTGTCTTTTATGTCAAATGTTTTTGTAGAACGTCTACTATATTGGCTAATAAGAATGTAATGGTGACTATAGGGGTGCTATTTCATGTCCAAAGGTCTCTCATTATGTTAAAAATTGATTTTAGACGGTCCTAAACAGGGCTTCTGTGTCTAATATGTCAAATGTTTTCTAGAACGTCGACTATATTGGGTAATAGGCATGTAAAGGTGACTATAGGGGTGCTAGTTCATGACCAAAGGTCTCTCATTATGTTAAAAAATGATTTTAGATGTTCCTAAACAGGGCCTATGTGTCTTATATGTCAGGTTTTTTTGTAGAACGTCTACTATATTGGGTAATAGGAATGTAATGATGACTATAGGGGTGTTAGTTCATGTCCAAAGGTCTCTCATTATGTTAAAAAATGATTTTAGATGGTCCTAAACAGGGCCTCTGTGTCTTATATGTCAAATGTTTTCTAGAACGTGGACTATATTGGGTAATAGGCATGTAAAGGTGACTATAGGGGTGCTATTTCATGTCCAAAGGTCTCTCATTATGTTAAAAATTAATTTTAGGTGGTCCTTAACAGGGCCCAAGTGTCTTTTATGTCAAATGTTTTCGTAGAATGTCTACTATATTGGGTAATAAGACTGTAAAGGTGACTATAGGGGTGCTATTTCATGTCCAAAGGTCTCTCATCATGTTAAAAATGATTTTAGATGTTCCTAAACAGGGCCTATGTGTCTTATATGTCAGGTTTTTTTGTAGAACGTCTACTATATTGGATAATAAGAATGTAATGATGACTATAGGGGTGTTAGTTCATGTCCAAAGAGCTCTAATAATGTTAAAGTGTCCTCGGTCCTTGTTGTTTAGCTAGCAGTCGCATTTCTCAGCTGATGGTGGACGTTTGTCTCCCTCCAGGTCGGGAAGCGTCGCCAACGACTGGTTCGAGATCTACTCCTTCGTCAAGAACCTCACCGACAGATTCGTGAGGTGAGTCGGCCGCCGTCGGCCTCCTACATTAGTAAATAGCAACTAACTAAGTTATACAGTATACAGTACAGTATACAGTACAGTAGTATAGTGTATTTACTCTGTACACAACACTGGTGTAAAGTGACTATGCATTATATAAAGACATAAATATTTAAAATGGTGGCGTATGGATGCTGTACGCTATTACATACGGAATGAGTACCAGCTTATGGTGATGGACATGTATTTTGATGCAGGAAATAACTTTTTGAAAGGATAAAATAAAAAAAAGCCTTAATTTTTCAGGTAAAACCAAAATATAAACGATAGATAAATACTAAACTAAACTCAATTAAACTCAATTAAACTCAATTAAACTCAATTAAACTAAAATATTTAAATGAAATTAAATTAAATTTAACTAAATTAAACTAAAATATTTAAATGAAATGAAATTAAATTTAACTAAATTAAACAAAAATATTTAAATGAAATGAAATTAAATTTAACTAAATTAAACTAAAATATTTAAATGAAATGAAATTAAATTTAACTAAATTAAACTAAAATATTTAAATGAAATGAAATTAAATTTAACTAAATTAAACAAAAATAAACAAAAATAAACCAAAATAAACTAAAATAAACTAAAATAAACTAAAATAAACTAAAATAAACTAAAATAAACTAAAATAAACTAAAATAAACTAAAATATTTAAATTAAATTAAATTAAATTAAATTTTTCTGCGACTCAAAGTAAACTTCCTATTTTTTGAAGATATGACACAGTTCATAAAAATTAAATTTCATGAAAATAAATTAAAGTTTAATTAAAGTTAAACTGCAGATTTGCGAGGATAAAATAAATAAAATATAAAAATATATATTTTTTGAGAACAAAGTAAAAAAAAAAGTCCAAATAATCAGCCTATTTTTTGAGGTTGAAACAAATTAAAGGTAAATTAAAATAATTTAAATGAAATTAAGGGTTTTTTAATTTCATTTTTTAATTTTCATTTAATTTAATTTTTTTTTTTATTTTAAGGGTGAAATACAATAAAATGAGAGTTATTTCTATTAAATGTAGTCAAATTAAACAAACATATCTTTTGAGTATGAAATCAAATAAATAAAAAATGTAGAAATAATTCTAAAATAAACATATGGAAATAAAATAGTCAAAACATGAAAAAAAATGAAATGAAATCACACAAAATAAAATAAGTTTAGCCAAAACGGGCAAAAATGCTGGATTGCTAACGTGGAGGACCGCACCGGTAAAGGTTCGGCTGTAGGAAACCCTCCCGTTGGCAGTCAGTGTAGTAACACAAAAACCAAATGAAAGTTAATTTCCAAAGGAAATTGGCCGCCCGTCCCTGGAGTGGGTGGTTGGGGGGTGGTTGGGTGGGGGGGTACATTGTGGTCATCCACATCACATCCATACATTTGTAATCGGAATCCTGTCACATTTCACACCTTCGCTTACGGAGCACGAGGCGGCCCCCGTCCCCCCTTTGCACATCCTCTCTCTCTTCAGACAAAAAAATTTTTTTTTTTGCGGCAAAGTCGGAGGCTGGAAGTGTTGGCGCCGCCTGCCAGCACAGGACAGACGGCGGCGGCCCCGCCAGAACCGAGCGCTCGCTTGAAGAAAATAGCAAAAGGCACCAGGTGGGAGTGGGTGGCGGAGCGGAGCGGTCTTCTGGGCTGTGAGAATGGCCATTTGCAACGGGAGCGGCGGCGGGGGCGACGAGGACGAGGAGGAGGAGGAGGGATTTGGGTACGGGCGCCGCACACGTACCCCCCCCTCAGACTCCCCCCTGCTGACAGGCAGACAATGTACAGTAAGACCGGAGTACAATCTGCTGAAGCACGCTCGCTCACCGGGAACGCTTCTGTTCCCGCCATGTGGAGCTAACGGGTGCGCCGCGTCCAACCGCCACGCGTCCGGCCCCCCCTGCTGTGTGTGTTGGCATACCGCGCCCGACGTAGACCGCCGCTGATGTCACAGCTCGGGGGATACAGTAACGTGGTCGCGTGGTCGCGTGGTCGGCCTCGACCCGCCGTCCCGTCGTCCTAATGATTGACAGCGCCTCGGGATTGCCCCCGCGTCTTTGGATTCCCGTCTAAAAGAAGTCCAATGTGTAGTACAGTATTCCCGCTTTTCTTTATATACCGGAAAATAATAAACGCTATGATTTCATTACAATAACCTATTTAAATATTATTAGTAATAATTAAGGAAATTAATGAAGGGGAATTTTTTATTATTAATATTTTTTTCTTTTGTGGGATAAAATAATAAATGGCAAAAAGACATTTTATATGACTATTATATTTAATTAATATATAATTGTGTCATAGTTATTATTACATTATTAATATTACTAATAATTTATATTTTTCTATTTGGTAAATAATGAACAGTATGATTTAATTACAATAACGTATTTAAATATGATTATTAATGAGTAGGAAAATTATTGAAGGGAAATTATTTATGATTAATATATATATTTTTTTTTCTGTGGGATAAAATAATAAATGGCAAAAAGACCAAATCATTTTCCAATGTCATTTTATACGACTATTATATTATATTTAATTAATACATAATTGTGTCATAGTTATTATTACATTATTAATATTAATATTACTAATATTTTATATTTTTCTATTGAGTAAATAATGAACAGTATTATTTAATTACAATAATGTATTTAAATATGATTATTAATGATTAGGAAAATTATTGAAGGGAAATTATTTATGATTAATATATATATTTTTTCTGTGGGATAAAATAATAAATGGCAAAAAGACCAAATAATTTTCCAATGTCATTTTATACGACTATTATCTTATATTTAATTAATACATAGTTGTGTAATAGTTATTATTACATTATTAATATTAATATTACTAATAATTTATATTTTTTCTATTAGGTAAATAATGAACAGTATGATTTAATTACAATAACGTATTTAAATATGATTATTAATGATTAGGAAAATTATTGAAGGGAAATTATTTATGATTAATATATATATATATTTTCTGTGGGATAAAATAATAAATGGCAAAAAGACCAAATAATTTTCCAATTTAATTTTACATAACTATTATTATATTATATTTAATTAATACATAATTGTTTCATAGTTATAATAATAATAATAATAATAATAATAATAATAATAATAATAATAATAATTTATGTTTTTCTATTGGGTAAAATAATTAACAGTATGATTTAATTACAATAACATATTTAAATATGATTATTATTGGTTAGGAAAATTAATGAAGGGAAATTGTTTATTATTAATATTATTTTATAATATTATATTATTATTTTTTTTCTTCTGTGGGATAAAATAATAAATGGCAAAAAGACCAAATACTTTTATTATTATTTATTATTATTATATTATATTTAATTAATACATAATTGTTTCATAGTTATTATTACAATGATAATAATAATAATTTATATTTTTCTATTGGGTAAAATAATTAACAGTATGATTTAATTACAATAACATATTTAAATATGATTATTATTATTGGTTAGAAAAATTAATGAAGGGAAATTGTTTATTATTAATATTATTTTATAATATTATATTATTATTATTTTTTCTTCTGTGGGATAAAATAATAAATGGCAAAAAAACAAATAATTTTCCAATGTCATTTTACATGACTATTATTATATTATATTTAATACATAATTGTGTAATAGTTATTATTACATTATGAATAATTATAATAATTTATATTTTATATTGAATAAAATAATAAACAGTATGATTTAATTACAATAACGTATTTAAATATTATTATTAATATTAGGAAAATTAATGAAGGGAAATATTATATTATTATAATATATTCTATTTAATTAATACATAATTGTGTAAAAGTTGATACAATATTGAAGTCATTTTGTTACATTTATAGTTTGGCATTAGAGCACCCCTCCGCTGCACCGAGCAATGGGATATCCCTGCGGCGATACAGACGAGGAGAGGCTATTCTTCTATAAGATTGTTTACATTTGAATAAAACTTTATTTTTTTGTCTAAATTATGATACATATTGTATATGGCTATTCACCCTAAATATACCAGGATATGACTTTTATCCCTAAATTAAATAGGATATTTTTCCACAGATGGAAGCATCTGGGAATGTCCGAAATGTCATATTGGTACAAAAATAACCGCAGTACACCCCCCCCCCCCCCACCCCCGGCATCTTAGATCCTCTTTTCGAAGCGGAACATGTCATTTGTCACCTTCAGACGTGTCTGTGCTTTTTTTTAAAATCAGTCAGTAATGCTACATTAGCGAGACAATATCCAGTACAGGAAGTACTCTACAGAAACCCCTAGGAACTTTTCCAGTGCTACATTGTGTCTTAAATTATTTTATTATGTCCTCTGTATTGGATAACAGGAGTGTAAAGGTCACTATAGGGGTGCTATATAATGTATAAAGGACTCTAATAATGTTAAAGCATATTTTGAAGGTCATTAACTGGTTTTCTATCTCTTATTTTCCCTTATTATGTCTACTACATTGGGTAATAGGAGTGTAAATGGGACTATAGGGGTGTTATTTCATGTCCAGAGGGCTCTAATAATGTTACAGCGTTTTTCAGAAGGTCATAAAAAGGTTTTCTATCTCTTATTGTCACTTACTATGTCTACTATATTGGGTAACAGGAGTGTAAAGGTGACTATAGGGGTGTTATATCATGTATAGAGGGCTCTAATAATGTTAAAGCATATTTAGTAGGTCATTAACTGGTTTTCTATGTCATATTTTGCCTTATTATGTCTACTATATTGGGTAACAGGAGTGTAAAGGTGACTATAGGGGTGCTATATCATGTATAGAGGGCTCTAATAATGTTAAAGCATATTTAGAAGGTCATTAACTGGTGTTCTATCTCTTATTTTCCCTTATTATGTCTACTACATTGGGTAATAGGAGTGTACATGTGACTATAGGGGTGTTATTTCATGTCTAGAGGGCTCTAATAATGTTAAAGCGTTTTTCAGAAGGTCATAAAAAGGTTTTCTATCTCTTATTGTCACTTACTATGTCTACTATATTGGGTAATAGAAGTGTAAATGTGACTATAGGGGTGCTATATCATGTCGAGAGGGCTCTAATAATGTTTAAGCGTTTTTTTAGAAGGTCATAAAAAGGTGAACTTTATTTTTAAATAATCTTTGTCATTATTAGAACTATTTCTCCTATCTAATTTTCCTAAAATTACAACTTTATTTTGGTACATATATATAAAATAAATATATGTTTTTTCTTCATAATATTCAGAATTTATTCTCATAAAACCACAACTTTTTTTTCTTTGTGGTGTACACCTTTTTTCATCAATATTTTGTATCCCACTTATTATGATTATTCTAAATTTTCCAACAATTTCAACTCTCTCCCATCGTATTTTGAATTTATTTTGGTAATATTTTAATTATTTCCACAACCTAATTTTCCAAAAATGACAACTTTATGTGTTGTTCTGTTTGTTTCTTTTAGAATATTTTTTTCTTTTAATATTTTGACTTTATATTTGTAAAATTCCAGCTATTTTTTCCATGATAGCCGTTTTGAAAAAATATTTTTTTAACTTTCTTTTTCTACGACAAATTTTAACTTTATTCTCACAATGTTATAACTTTTTCAATTAAAAAAAAAAGACAACTTTATTTGTTTTTTTAGAATATTACTTATAATATATATAAATATATATATAATATATATAATAATAATAATATAATATATATAAATAATATTTATTTCAACTTTATGCCATTAAAATGACTATTTTCCTCATAATATTACAGCATTATTCTAAAAAATAATATTTTTACTTTTAATATTTTTACTTTTAATATTTTTACTTTTAATATTTTGACGTCTTTCTTGTAAAATTACAAAAAATTACTTCAGTTTTTTTAGATTTCTATTTCTATAATATTTTTAGAATATGCCGCGGGCCAATAAAAAACACTTTGGACTCCCCTGTCATTGCTTAAAGATGCGTCGTCACCATGGCAACAGCAGCGATGCTCGCTCTTCCCGCTGTTATCAGTGATTTTCCAAAATCCCAAAAAATGTTTTTTTTTTTTTTTATGTGACCCCCTCCAGTCCGAGAATGAGAGTGTCCTTCATCGTGTTCTCGGCCCAAGCTCGCGTTCTCCTCCCGCTGACAGGAGACAGGTAAACATGTCGGGAACGCCACCTCGGCGGGAACGCCACCTCGGCGTGTGACGGCATCGTGTACTTTCTTGTCCCGAAGGTCCCAGATCGAAGGAGGCCTGGAGAAACTACGAGGCGTCACGCCGGCCGGCGAGACGTACATGCACGAGGGCATCAAAGAGGTAGACCCGCCCCCCCCCTCGCCACCTCGCCGTCCATGCGTTGTTTGTGTTGTGCCACTTTTCCCTCACTTTTGTCTGTCAGGCCACAGACCAGATCCAGAAGCAGGCCACCAAGCCCTCCAGCATCATCCTGGCGCTGACGGACGGGAAGCTGGAAGTGTTTGTTCACGAGCTCACCGTCAAGCAGGTCAGACGCTTCCTCGTCCTCGCCGGGATTCCGAGTTTGGAATTGAATTCCTGATTTTTTTTTTTTTTTTTGGCTTTGCTCGATCCGTGTGCTTTCATGGCAGGCCGACGAAGCCAGGAGGTACGGCGCTCGCGTCTACTGTGTTGGCATCAAGGACTTTGATGAGCAGCAGGTGAGAGAAGGTCAACAAAAGGGAAAATCGGCATTCATTTTAGGACATTTTAAGTCAACATTTAAGTCAACATATTCAGTCATAAAATCATAAAATAATAATATAAAATAAAATAATATAATAATATTAAATATAAAATAATATAATAATATATCTTTATAAATATAATAATATAAAATAATATTTTATTATCTTGTAGTTGAAATATTAAAGACCAAAGGCGTAATATTATAGAAAATAAAACAAATAAAATTGTTAAATAAAATGAAATAAAATGAAATAAAATGAAATAAAATGAAATAAAATGAAATAAAATAAAATAAAATAAAATAAAATAAAATAAAATAAAATAAAATAAAATAAAATAAAATAAAATAAAATAAAATAAAATAACATAAAATAAAATAAAATAAAATAAAATAAAATAAAATAAAAATTAAAAAAACAATAAAAAAATGTTATGTAGTAAATTAATGTAGTAAAATTATTATAAGAAACAAACAACTTAATTAAATTATTTCTTTGTAATATTAACTTGGATTAAAAAAAGAAAAAAGTTAAAAAAAAACATGAGAATTGGAGAAAACGGCCGTCGAATTTATGAGAATGAAACCAAATATGAATATTAAAAAAGTAGCAATTTTAGTAGAAAAAACTTTATTTAATGTAGTAAAATTATTATAAAAAACCAACAACCTAATAAAATTATTTCTTTGTAATATTAACCTGGATAAAAAAAAAATAAAATTATGGGACTAAAGTAAAAATTATGAGAAGAAAAATTTAGCTGAACAAGTAAAAAAATAGCTGTAATTTTATGAAAATAAAACCAAAATATTAAGACAAAAACATGTGATCCTAATGAGGAAAATAGTAATAAATAATTATTATTTTTATATTTTTATATTTTTATATTTTTATATTTTTATATTTTTATATTTTTATATTTTTATATTTTTATATTTTTATATTTTTATATTTTTATATTTTTATATTTTTATATTTTTATATTTTTATTATATAATTATTATGTTGTTATTGTTATTATTTGTTAATATTTTTATATTTGTATGTTTTTAGATTTTTATTACATAATTATTATTATATAATAATAATTATTATAGGAAAACAATTGTAGCATAGAGTTGAAATATTGAAGAAAAAAGTCATAATATGAAAAACAATAAAATATTTTTGGAAAATTTTGTTTGGGGGGGCGGGGGGGGATATGTACTATTATGGAAATAAAGTCAAATAATAAAGTGAGTGTGGCCCCCGCTGGAGGATAAAGTTAGGACACCCCCGCCAGTGTGCAGCCAATGGAGGCTTCCGGAACGGCCGCCCTGACCCACCCTGGGACCCCATGACAGGATGTCCACATTTGAGACTTACTTGGAGACGCCTTCCGACATTTCGTCGGCCTGTGCCGAGTCAGTGCGTCCAAGATGGCGTCCCACCGTAACCATTGGTAACCACCCGGCGCCCGCTAAGTCCCAAACAAAGGCAACACGCGTCCCAGTTTTGCGGTGCCACAGTGGTGCCATCTGCTCGGGCGCCTGCTGCCCGTTGTTTGAAAGCAAAGGCTCGCTCTCGCAAAGACGGACGGGAGTCGCAGTCCGAAGCAGCGCGGCCACGCGTCACCACTCCTCTCCCGTGTCGCCCTCGCAGCTCGCCGACATCGCCGACACCCGGGACCAAGTGTTCCCCGTCAAAGATGGCTTCCACGCGCTCAAAGGCATCGTCAACTCGGTGAGTGGGCCTTCTTTCTTTCGCTTGGAAGCGGCACGTTTGGGCGGATGCCTCATTTCCTGTCCGCTTGACCCCAAAGCAAACGTTTGGGGTCCAAGTGCTGGGACCAGAATCTGGTAGGGGTGGGGGTTGCCAGATGTGCCGCAGGAAGTAGGAGATGCTTTTCCACCCACATTAGCTAAATATGAAACGTTTTGTGTCTAACCCTACCTGCCCCCCGTCCGCCCCCAACCCCCGTCCCCAGGGGGACCCCCTCCCCCTCGTCTGCCTTCCCCTTTCCGACATACTTTGTCTATCTTAATTGAATCTTTCATGGAAAAAAAAAACCATCTGCAACACTTGACATCCTGTTGCTGGTAAAATCAGGACTTCAAAATAAAAGAAACATTTTATTTTTTAGTAATATATTTAACTTCATTTGGAAAAATAATAATAATAATAACAATAACAATTGGGCACCAAGTTGTAGCAAATTGGACTTCAAAATAATTTTTAAAAAATATTTTTGTATTATTATATATTTTTTAGAACGGTTCTAATACTACCTGCTAGTCCTACCGGTGGAGGGGGGTTGGGGGGACGGGGGCGCCTATGTCAGGGTGTCAGCTGTCATAGGCTCCAGCATAGCCGCGATGTTGGCATGTTGTGATTTCAATTTGGGGCCCATAAAGAAGAAAAAATGAGCCACATTAGGACCCCGGGCCGGACTTTGGACACCCATGCGTTGCCCCTATTTAGAAATAGCGTTCTGCTTGTTTTCCAAGTGTAAAAAGAAGCGTGTGATTGGCTGACAATCAGGGCACATTGGATCGGCGTTCCAGAAGCAGCGGGGGTCGCCTTCATGGATGCCCCCACCCCCCCGTCTGCCATTCAAGTCAGAGGGGCCTCCTTTTGGGGCGGCGTCATGATGCTAAGACGTATTGGCGTACAAAACATATCTCTCACCTTTGCTCGTGAAAAAAGCCCCCCCCCCCGCCCCCTTTCCTGGTTCCTTTTAACGGAGTCCAAGTCTGTCTCAAGTGGGGACTTTTGGATGTGAGCCCCCTGCACCCCCCACCCACAAATGCTCGTTAGCGTTGTTTGACACCCGGGAAACCCGCTAATGTTATTTGGTGTTGGTGTATTACACACCAAACCACCATCTTTGGCCCCCCAGGACACGACGGCACCCACCCTTCCTGCTACTAGCGTCCTCCAACCCTCCCCGAGAGGGTCCCCTCTTTGGGGGACTCGTACCCTCCTAAATCTTCCTTTCTCTTTCTGTTTTTTTTCTCTTGTTTTTCTACTTCTTTATTTTTCTTAGTCTGCTGCTTTCTTTCTTATTTTTATTTTGGTCATTATTTCTTATGATGATGACTATTATTATTATTCACTCATTCATTCATTCATTTTCTACTGCTTATACTCTTGAGGGTTGCGGGGTGTTATTATGATTATGCTTTTATTTTTATTTTTATTTTTATTTTTATTTTTATTTTTATTTTTATTTTTATTTTTATTTTTATTTTTATTTTTATTTTTATTTTTATTTTTATTTTTATTTTTATTTTTATTTTTATTTTTATTTTTATTTTTATTTTTTTATTTTAATTTTAATTTTTATTCATTTTCTACCGCTTTTCCTCACACGGGTTGAGTGGGGTTATTATGATTATGATTATGATTATGATTATGATTATGATTATGATTATGATTATGATTTTGTTTTTGTTTTTGTTTTTGTTTTTGTTTGTTTTTGTTTTTGTTTTTGTTTTCTACCGCTTATCCTCACAAGAGTTGCGGGGGGTTATTTTAATTTTAATTTTAATTTTAATTTTAATTTTAATTTTAATTTTAATTTTAATTTTAATTTTAATTTTAATTTTAATTTTAATTTTAATTTTAATTTTAATTTTAATTTTAATTTTAATTTTAATTTTAATTTTAATTTTAATTCATTTTCTACCGCTTTTCCTCACAAGGGTTGCGTGGGGTTATTATGATTATGATTTTATTTTTGTTTTTGTTTTCTACCGCTTATCCTCACAAGGGTTGCGGGGGGTTATTATAATTTTTATTTTTATTTTTATTTTTATTTTTATTTTTATTTTTATTTTTATTTTTATTTTTATTTTTATTTTTATTTTTATTTTTATTTTTATTTTTATTTTTATTTTTATTTTTATTTTTACTTTTACTTTTACTTTTACTTTTACTTTTACTTTTTCAATTTTAATTTTAATTTTAATTTTAATTTTAATTTTAATTTTAATTTTAATTTTAATTTTAATTTTAATTTTAATTCATTTTCTACCGCTTTTCCTCACAAGGGTTGCGTGGGGTTATTATGATTATGATTTTATTTTTGTTTTTGTTTTCTACCGCTTATCCTCACAAGGGTTGCGGGGGGTTATTATAATTTTTATTTTTATTTTTATTTTTATTTTTATTTTTATTTTTATTTTTATTTTTATTTTTATTTTTATTTTTATTTTTATTTTTATTTTTATTTTTATTTTTATTTTTATTTTTATTTTTACTTTTACTTTTACTTTTACTTTTACTTTTACTTTTTCAATTTTAATTTTAATTTTAATTTTAATTTTAATTTTAATTTTAATTTTAATTTTAATTTTAATTTTAATTTTAATTTTAATTTTAATTTTAATTTTAATTTTAAAATGGATACTTTTAAAATTAAAACACGGGTGTGTAAGTATCCAAGTGTAGCAAATGAGACCCCTCCTGTATCATCAAGTTGATATGAATAATTAATTAATACCACGGAGGGGGGGGGGGTTGCGATGTCATAAATCAGCGGCAAAGGTATTCCCGACAAACACGCAGGGAAGCGGCCAAATAAGCGGACATCTTTATTCCCGCTGTGTTGTTGTCTTTATCTGGGCTGTGCCCGGGAAGTCATTATCCCGGAATAAACGCTTCCGTATCCTGCTGTCACATTAGCGGCGGCGCTGTAAATACTTCTTCGCGTTCAGATTGAAGCCGCGGGCAACATCAGATGAAAGGTCCGAGTGTGCGATATTGCGGTTAATATGCTTCTTTTTACCGAGTGTGTACTGAGATTTGCATAGTTTGTCCTTTGTTGATTTATTGAATGGGGACAGTGCGGCTGTGTGACAGGGGCTCTCGCAAGGCTCTTTATATGTTAATGCCGCATCCGCCGCTTTTAATAGAACCCGGGGGATGTAATAGTTCCGCATAATTTTCCCATAAAGGCTTCGGAACGCCGATATCCTCACCCCACCGCCGCCCCCGTAGCTGCCAGGCCCCAATCGCGCTGGAGACGTTTCTCAGGTGTTGCACCTTAATCTGTTTTCTAAAGCTGACATAGTTGATAGGCGGCGCGGCGTGATGTATTTGTTCCGGGCCCTGCGGCGATGATGTGCCACTATGTCTCTCTCCGCAGATATTGAAGAGATCGTGCACCGAAATCCTGAGCGTGGAGCCCTCCAGCGTCTGTGTCAACGGTGAGTGGAAGTGTTTTTTTTTTTTTTTTTTTTCTATTGGCAGCTGATCTTAACTGGGATAGCGGCGACGTGTCCTCCGAGACGCAAGCAGCTGATAGCTGATGGCGGCGCATTATTTCACTACAGTCCTCATCAATCTTCTTCTGCTGGGCCCAAAGTGCTGCCCGACAAACTTTTATGTTGCATTTTTGGTCTTTTGGCTGAAAAATAAGACATAGAAAACCTGTTTACGACCTTTTAAATGTTTTTTTTAAACATTATTAGAGACCTCTAGGAATGAAATAACACCCCTATAGTCACCTTTACACTCCTATTACCCAATACAGTAGACATATGAAAATTAGATAAGACACAGAAAACCTGTTTACGACCTGTTATATGTTTTTTTTTAACAGTATTAGAGACCTCCAGATGTGAAATAACATCCCTATAGTCACCTTTACATTACTATTACCCAATATAGTAGATGTATAAAAATAAGATAAGATAAAATGTAAAATATAAGATAAGATAAAATGTGTTTATGACCTTTTAAATATATTTTTTACATTAGAGACCTCTAGGAATTAAATAACACCCCTATAGTCACCTTTACACTTTTATTATGCTATAGAGTAGACGTATGCAAATAACATAAGACACAGAAAACTGTTTATGATCATTGAAATGTTTTTTTTTAACATTATTAGAACCCTCCAGACATGAAATAACACCCCTATAGTCACCTTTACACTCCTATTACCCAATATAGTAGATATAATAAGAGAAAATAAGACATAGAAAACCTGTTTACAACCTTTTAAATGTTTTTTTAACATTATTAGAGACCTCCAGACGTGAAATAACACCCCTATAGTCACATTTACACTCCTATTACCCAATATAGTAGACGTAATAAGAGAAAATAAGACATAAAAACCTGTTTACGACCTTTTAAATGTTTTTTTAACATTATTAGAGCTCTCCAGACATTAAATAACACCCCTATAGTCACCTTTACACTCATATTACCCAATATAGTAGACGTAATAAGAGAAAATAAGACATAAAAAAACGGTTTACGACCTTTTAAATGTTTTTTTAACATTATTAGAGACCTCCAGACGTGAAATAACACCCCTATAGTCACCTTTACACTCCTATTACCCAATATAGTAGACATAATAAGAGAAAATAAGACATAGAAAACCTGTTCACAACCTTTTAAATGTTTTTTTTAACATTATTAGAGACCTCCAGATGTGAAATAACATCCCTATAGTCACCTTTACACTCCTATTACCCAATATAGTAGACGTAATAAGAGAAAATAGGACATAGAAAACTGTTCACGACCTTTTAAATGTTTTTTTAACATGATTAGAGATTTCTAGGAATGAAATAACACCCCTATAATGAACTTTACGCTTTTATTATGCAATAGAGTAGATGTATGGTACGTGGGTGGGCCTGTTTTTCACATAAAAAACTGGGCCAAATGATCAAAATGGCCCCCGAGTCCTTTGTTCTTCCAGTCTTGTCCCGTCATCATCTCCCAAATGTTTCCATTCCAGAGTCCTTCAACATCGTCCTACGAGGGAATGGCTTTGCTCTCGGCCGCAGCAGCGAAAGTGTGGTGTGCAGCTTCATCTTGGACCAGCAAACCATTAGTAAGTTAGTACCTGGTCCCCGTCCTGGTCCCCGTCGTGGTGTCTGTTGTCGTCACCGTCGTGGTCCCTGTTGTGGTCCCCGTTGTGGTCCTTGTTGTGGCCCTCTTTATTGTCTCCGTTGTGGTCTCCGTTGTGGTGTCCATCATGGTCCTCATTGTGGTCCCCGTAGTGGTCTCCATCATGGTCCTCATTGTGGTCCCCGTAGTGGCTCTCGTTGTGGTCCCCATCGTGGTCCACGTAGTGGCCCCCGTTGTGGTCTCCATCATGGTCCTCATCGTGGTCCCCATAGTGGCCCTTGTTGTGGTCCCCATCATGGCCCTCGTTGTGGTCCCCATCGTGGTCCCTGTCGTGGTCCTCATCGTGGTCCTCGTCGTGGTCTCTGTTGTGGTCCCCGTCGTGGTCCCTGTCATGGTCCCCGTCATGGTCTCTGTTGTGGTGCCCATCGTGGTCCCCATCGTGGTCCCTGTTGTGTTCCCCGTTGTGGTCCCTGTCGTGGTCCCCGTCGTGATCGTGGTCCCCGTAGTAGCCCTCGTTGTGGTCCCTATCGTGGCCCTTGTTGTGGTCCCCATCGTGGTCCTCATCGTGGTCCCCGTAGTGGCCCTTGTTGTGGTCCCCGTCGTGGTCCCCGTCGTGGTCCCCGTCGTGGTCCCCATCTTGGTCCCTGTTGTGTTCCCCGTTGTGGTCCCCGTTGTGGTCCCCGTTGTGGTCCCCATCGTGGCCCCCGTTGTGGTCTCCATCATGGTCCTCATCGTGGTCCCTGTAGTGGCCCTTGTTGTGGTCCCCGTTGTGGTCTCCATCATGGTCCTCATCGTGGTCCCCGTCGTGGTCGTGGTCCCCGTAGTGGCCCTTGTTGTGGTCCCCGTCGTGGTCGTGGTCCCCGTAGTGGCCCTTGTTGTGGTCCCCGTCGTGGCCCCCGTTGTGGTCCCCATCGTGGTCCCTGTCGTGGTCCCCATCGTGGTCCCTGTTGTGTTCCCCGTTGTGGTCCCCGTCGTGGTCCCCGTAGTGGCCCTCATTGTGGTCCCCGTCGTGGCCCTCGTTGTGGTCCCTGTGGTGGTCCCTGTTGTGGTTCCCGTCGTAGTTCTCGTCGTGGCCCCCGTCGTGGCCCCCGTCGTGGTCCCTGTCGTGGTCCCTGTCGTGGTCCCCATCGTGGTCCCCATCCGGCCTCCCCGGGAACAGCGAGGCTATGTAGGTCAACTGTGCTCCTTATTTCGGGATGCAGTCTGTTCTGCTGAGAAACAAACGGCATTTGGCGCCCGGAGCTCATCTTCTCAAACACTCATTTGGCGGCGGGTTGGGCGGCATCGGCGGGTTGGGCGGCATCGAACGCTGCCAATGACAACACTTCCCTCCTTGACGAGTTCTTTTCTGATGCCACAGACTAAAATACTTGAGCATATTTTCTCTGCTTTTTAAAGAGCGGGACTTAGTTAGGAAGCGGCCGTCAGCAGATGTCCTCCTGCGCGTCCTTTCTCAGTTTAGTCGCGTTCGGTCGCGTCCGCCCACTTGGGGCCGCCGATTCCCGTTTTTGGCTTCCCGCATGTGTTCCGACGACCTTTTTGACGGCGGGGGCACGTTTTTAATTATGGACAGGCATCATGGCGGCTCTCAAACACGCCGCATATGCGAGACAGATGCTCCCGTCTTCTCTGTCACCTCGGCAGTTGGAGGCCCGGGCGCAAACAAACGACCTCCGTGGCCGAAGACGTTTCCAACCTCCCTGATCCTCAGCAGATGCACGCGCACACACACACACACACACACACACACACACACACACACACACACACACACACACACTCCAAACACATGCTGATGCAGACATACACACACACTGCATGCACAATGCCGCCCAATATTTGTCCCTACAAATATTGGGTTCCATGGAAGGTGGTAAAATAACTCACTATGACAGCGGCATGCTAAAAACATGATACGTCATAACACGAAATGTTGCAAGTATGAAATATCATAACATGAAATGGTGCAACTGTGAAATATCAAAACATGAAATGGTGCAACTGTGAAATATCAAAACATGAAATGTTGCAAGTATGAAATATCATAACATGAAATGCTGTAACTGTGAAATATCATAACACGAAATGTTGCAAGTATGAAATATTGTAACATGAAATTTTGCAACTGTGAAATATGATAACATGAAACGTTGCAAGTATGAAATATGGTAACATGAAATGGTGCAACATGAAATGTTGCAAGTATGAAATATCATAACATGAAATGTTGCAACTGTGAAATATGGTAACATGAAATGTTGCAACTGTGAAATATCATAACATGAAATGTTGCAACTATGAAATATCATAACATGAAATGTTGCAACTGTGAAATATCATAACATGAAATGTTGCAACTATGAAATATCATAACATGAAATGTTGCAAGTATGAAATATCATAACATGAAATGGTGCAACTGTGAAATATCGTAACCTGAAATGGTGCAAGTAGGAAATATCGTAATATGAAATGGTCCAAAACTATGAAATATCGTAACATGAAATGTTGCAACTGTGAAATATCATAACATGAAATGTTGCAAGTATGAAATATCATAACATGAAATTTTGCAACTGTGAACATGAAACGTTGCAAGTATGAAATATGGTAACATGAAATGGTGCAACATGAAATGTTGCAAGTATGAAATATAGTAACATGAAATGCTGCAACAATGAAATATCATAACATGAAATGTTGCAACTGTGAAATATCATAACATGAAATGTTGCAAGTATGAAATATCATAACACGAAATGTTGCAAGTATGAAATATGG